>NW_006441068.1:479288-527984 GCF_000325575.1 Pteropus alecto | reverse complement strand
CCTCCTGATTGGGAGCATAGATTTTAACAAGTGTTATGACTTCTCGGTGCATGATTCCCTTTATCATTATGAGGGGTCCCTCAGTATCTTTCTGTACCTTTTTTTTGAAGTCAATTTCGTCTGATGTTAGCACCACTACTCTCACTTTTGTCTGAATGCCATTTGCTTGAAATATCATTTTCCGCCCTTTCACTTTGAGTCTATATATTTGTCTTTGGAGCAAAGATGTGTCTCCTGAAGGCAGTATATGGTTGGGTTTTGTTTTTTGATCCATTCTGCAACTCTGTGCCTCTTTATTGGTGAGTTCGATTCATTTGTATTTAGGGTGATTATTGAAATACTGTCATTTCAATAATCTGAATTCTCTGTCATTTACGTCACATGTTTCTATGTCTGTAAGCTTATTTTCTGGAGATTTTTCTCTTTCTTTCTGAGATGCCTTGTCACCTTGGTTGTTTATGGTGTTTAATGGACTATTTCTCCACCTGGGCATTAATGGAAGTGTATTCTACTGTTTTTCCAGAAAGAAGATTTATTATATAAAGGTCTCTCTTTAGCCTGTTGCAAAGAAGGTGCTTTTCTTTTGGTTTCCAGTAGGTGGAGTCTAAGCCTCTTGGATCCCTGCTTTATATAAAGTCTTAAAAACGCTTTTTAAATTTTCTTGTAGATATTTAATCACATTTGCTACTCTCAGTTTCAGTCCTTGTCAGTGTCAGCGACAGTTTTGGCAGCATTTCCTCAGATTCCCCCGGGGCTCCGCGGTGATCAGTTTCAGAAGGTATGGGGGCCGGAGCCCTCTGGTTTGGGGTTTGGGGGCTGTGACTCAGCCTCGGTTTTGCAACCACGGCAAGCAAAAATCAGCTGTTGTTCCTCTGCAGTCCAGTCCTGCTTCTCTGCTTTCTGCCCTGATGACTGGGCCCTGCAGCCAGCTGGCCGCGGGGAGTTCACAGCTATCCCAGGCAAGAATGTTCAGGGAATTCGCCCCATGAACTTGCTGCTCTTCCTCCCCTACCCCTCCTCCTGCAGGGAGCTCTGTTGGTTGTGAAATGCAGCTTTTTTATTACTCCCAGTCCACTGCCTGACACCCAGGATTCTGACCTGTGGTAGCTCTTATGTGCAAATCCCACACTCAGACGTGCTGGTGTGCAGTTTGGGTGTTTTTTGTTGAGGTTTAGATGTTCAGCTTATTGTTGTTTCAAGGGAAGAGATCTGGGGACGTCTCTCACTCCGCAATGTTTCCCCTAGATTTCTACAAGAAATCTTAGAGAGACTTTTTTAAGAAGAAGGAAAAAAGGATAAAAAATATAAATAATAAAATGACAGTAACTATATACCTATCAACAATTACTTTAAATGTAAATAGATTAAATGCTCCAATCAAAAGATAAGGTGGCTGAATGGATAAGAAAGCAAGACCCTTACATATGCTGCCTACAAGAGACTCACTTCAGATCGAGAGACACACAGAAACTGAACATAAAGAGTTGGAAAAAGATATTTCATGAAAATGGAAACCAACCAACCAAAAAAGCTATGGTAGCAATACTTATACTGGACGAAGTAGACTTTAAAACAAAGGCTATAACAAGAGACAAAGAAGGAATGTTTATCTGAAAAAAAAAAAAAACCCCAAACAAACCCAAAATACTACTTCAAAGGGACATGTAAATCCATATGTGCATTGCAGCTTTATTTACAATAGCCAAAGTATGGAGGCAACCTGGGTGTCCATCAATAGATGAATGACTAAAGAAGAGGTGGTACATATACAGAATGGAATATTACTCAGTCATAAGAAAGAATGAAATCTTGCCATCTGTAACAACAGAGATAGATTTAGAGGGTATTGTGCCAAATGGAGTAAGTCAGAGAGCAACAAACAAATGCCATATGATTTCACTTATGTGTGGACTCTAAAAAACAAAATACACAAACAAAACAGAAACAAACTCATAGATACAGAAAACATTTTGATGATTGCCAGATTGGGGGAGCTAGAGGTGGTGGGTGAAAAGGAGAAGGGATTAAGAAGTACAAATTGGTAGTTACAAAATAATCATGGGGATGTAAAGTATGGCATTAGGGATATAGTCAATAATATTGTAATAGCTATGTCTGGTGCCAGATGGGTACTAGATTTATTCGGGTGATCACTTTGTAAGTCATATAAATGTCTAATTACCATTTTGTAAACCTAAAGGTAATATAATATTGTATGTCAACTGTACTTGAAAAATAAAAATATTATTAAAAAATATGATATCGATGTCAATAATTGATGGGTTTGTGATTGTTATTTTAAAATGAATTAATGAGTAAATATTAAAAGTTTTCTCAGTGTTAAGTTTATAATATGGTAAATATAAATAGATATAACCCAAAAAATTTCTTTGGAAACCTCACTAAATTTTAAGAGTGTAAAGGGGAATCAGGGACAGAAGAGTCTTACTCCTGCTGCTCTATAGTATTGGGCGGAGGCTTGGAGTGTGCGGAGAAGGTGAGGTTGTCTCCCTTCTAAGCTGCCATGTTGTGACAGGGATTGTGGAGAAGACATTGTTGACATCCTCCAGTAGCTGAGTGTGGCTCCTTGCTAACAACCAACAAGAGAATAGGCTCTCAGTCATACAGTTGCAAAGAAATAAATTCTGCCGACAATCTGAATGAACTTGGTAATAGAGTCTCCCTTAATTGAGCCTGTAGATGAGAATACAGCTTGGCCAACGTCTTGACTGTAGCCTTGTGAGACCCTGAGCAGAGGACCCAGATAAGCCGTGCCTAGATTTCTGGCCCACAAAAATTGTATGTTGTTTTTAAGCTGATAAGTTTGTGATCATTTATTATGCAAAAATAAAAATTAATACAATTTATGTCTCTTCATTTATTCAAAAAATTTATTAAACATCTGCTTGGAGCCAGGTATGTTCTAGGCACATGTGATATAGCAATGAGGCATTTTGTCCATGTAGACCATCTAAGCCAAAACCTTCAGCCATTTCTCCCTTTATTTAAGGGGAAAATGTCTCAGTGACAGGTAGGTCAGTTGTATGTACTCAGGTGCTGATCAGATCAAGTTGACAAAGGCATACCCTAGGATTAGAAGTGTTTAAATCTGATATTATCTTAGGATCCTAAGGCAAATGGTACCTCCACTTCCTCTCATCTTGGAATGGCCTCAATACTAAGACATTACCAATTTCTTTCATAGCCTTCTGAAGTCAGGGTCAGATAAAAGTAGGTCCCAAATGCCAGGTTGGGAGCAGGTTATGTCAGAACCACCTGAAGAAAGATTTGGAAGTGCTAAATCCTGAGCTCCACATCCAGACATCTGTCAGTATATCTGTAGTAGAGCCCAAGAATCTATAGTGTGAAAAGTTCCCCAGGTGATTGTAATAGAAACTATTTGTTCATAAAAAGTTTTTCACATGTGGTATTCCACAAGTATGTTGGCAGAAAGGGCTTTGGATTTGTTTATAATGTTTGACCATATAATTTTTTGTGAAAGAAGATTGGCTATTGGTCCTAAAGGATTATTCTGAAATATTGCCATGAGACAGATTGAGTAAACTGAGTGTGGGACTCTACGCATCACCACTCATCCATGGCTTCTTGTTAAGATAAACAATGTTTGCCCTCTTGCCTTTCTACTAGACTAGATGCAGTTGAAAGAAAGAAGAAAAGGCCTTCTTGTCCCAGGGATATCTGCTAAATTTGCACTTGATGAGTGACAGATCTCTCCAGGTTTTCCACAATTCCACTAACCCAGATGGTCTCACCATCTCTTATTTCTAGGTATTTCTGAGATAACCCCTTAAGCTTTTGTGTTAGTTTTTGATCTCACCCAAATTCATAGTTCTGTGTTTCAGACCAAAATAGCTTCCCTAATGAAAATACATTTAAATTTTAGTGTGGAGTCTTAAAGCAATAGTAAACTATTCACACACAATTATTTAGTTTTAATTAGTCATGACTTTTCTATCAAATTTGTAAATCTTATAGGAAAAATCCAATTTAAATAATCAAACAAAATTTATAAATGTTTACCCCAAATACCACATATACAGCTCTACAATAACATAGACATCTACACACAGAGAATTATTCCTCATTTATAGACTTGAAGGACTGAAAAGTATCTGGGCTGGAAGAGCATTTAATACAAACCCATCATTTGTAGATCTAGAACACTATGTTGGGATACACTTCCAAAACTCCATATCCAGGTAGTGGAAAATCTGGACTAAATCTCACAGCTCCTTGCCCTGAGAATTCTATTCCTTCTGTTGAGGTCATGTCATGACTCAATACTACAATTATAAATATGGACACACACTGTGTTTTCTGAAATAACGTCATAAAATTATTTCTTGTGGGCAATTTGTCCAACGGAATCATTATTTCTCACGTGCTTCATCATGGCTCACCATTCAACTACTTGTGTAGGGTCTTTCCACAATATCTGTGCTTCAGGATAAGAGAGAGAGGAAAAGGGAGTGTTTCACTTCTGTTGTGAATATCTATAACTAGGAGAATAACCCCTTCAACTATGACCTGTCTGGGACTTTCAGTCATTCTTATTTTCCCTGAAGCTCTAGGGGTCATCTCGACTTTATCCCTGCATTCCCAAAGTCTCACTCTGCTCTGAGGTTGTAGTAGGAGCTTGATGTTTACTGAAGTGACTGTGTCTGACCTATAGATGTCTGTGAGTCTAGTATATACTCCCTTCCTCCATTGGGCCACTGGTGGGACCAATGATGAGAAACTTGGTGGCTAGGCATCCAATTTAGGACCATGTGCACTAGGAAATACATATAGTGATGAATTGTTGTTATGGAGGAATTTAAAATGTGTTAGAGTTATAAAAGATAAGACTTAAGATTTTACTCATTTAAACTCTAAATATTTATATTTTCGACTGTAAAACTCTAAGTAATGATGTAAATGTGAGATTAGAACACACCTATACAGAATAAGTTGTATATATTAGTCAATCCACCTCTTTCTTCTAGCTAGGATAAGGAAGAAAGTTCTATGTCAAGAAACAAAAGGAAGTGTATGGTAGAGTCGAGGAGCACTCATGGAGAACAAGGGGCTCAGTCAGGAGAACAGTCATTAAAGGAGGGTGGAGAGCTCCTTTCTCCACCTTTGATTTCCACCATTCTCTGGAGGATGTTGGGACTATTGCTCAGTTAGGACTTTTCATGACCATGTTTCAAATCTTTTTAGTCAAATCTAATCAAAATGGAATACATAGGTATAGAAAGAAAATCCCTATATTTTAGAGAAGTATATATTGTTATAAGGATCCAGTGAAGATCAGGATTCTTTAGAGATATCAAGAAGAGACAGAGTCTGGATCTGAACTCCATAACAAGCTATATCCCAGGGAAGAGGTGAGGAAATATTCATTTTTAGGACAGCAGCCAAATTAATCTCACGTCACTTTAATCCACTACACACTCTGCTTGATCATCAGTTATAAACCCCTCTCTACCCAGGTCTCTTCAGCTCTGAAGGGTTTGAATCTTATCACCTCCATTATTAACTCTCATGCTTATTAATGCTCTAGACCTACCAGACTAGACTTTTATTTTTCCAACATGCAAAACCTGTGTTTATCTTAGGGCTTTTCAACGTGCTCTTCTTTATGCCGGAGTGATTCTCCTTTTGGTCACTGCATGCCCAGTTGCTTCTCATCTTGTTCAGATTTTTTTTTCCCTCCAAGGGATCTTGCCTGACGACTCTCTGCTGTCGCTTCCATGACACATCCAAACTGTTTCCATCGTATTGCTTTCTGACTTATTTTTTTTTACTGAAACTTATCACTAGGAAAAATAACCTTATATGGCTAGTACTAAGCCTCAGGAGAATGTGGCACCGTAAGAGCAAAAACCTGTCTTTGTTCACTGTGCAACATTAGTACCTCGAATAGTACCTGGAACACAATACATGCTCAATTGATATGTACTGGGCGAATGAAGAATAGACTGAGAGATCATCTGAGGTGTGGAAGATGCTGGTCCTGGACTGGGAGGAGTTTAAGAATGAGTGACTAAAGTGACCACGTCCTAACAAGACAGCGATTTCATCTTTGCTATGTCCAATTTCCACTTTCTGCTGTTCTGTGTCTATATAAAGAATGAACATACTTATGCCATGACTTTTTTTTTTAACCTAAAGTCACTGGCTTCTGTTGAGCATGGCAGTTTTCTAAACGTAGGGTCCCTGTGCAATATGTTCAGTCAACAACAAACCTGGAGGTGCAAAACCACTAATGGCTTCTCCAGAGGAGATGCTCAAATGCAGTTGCTGTCTGTAGTACTAATAAGAGCAAGATGTAAGTCAAGTGAGTAGTACTTGGAATGGAAACACTATGTCTGATGGCCTTGAAAAAAAAGATCAGGATTCCCAAGCCAAAAACAGAAGTGCGGATTTAATGACATGCCACCTCTGCTCTGGAGTGAGTCAGCCACTCCTGTCACCCAAAGATCACTTGAATGCTACTGATCACAATTTTCAAGGGGCTTTCTCTTCCTGTTCCTATTGATTCTTAATGAAGATGGGGTAGGGGATCTCATGATTTACCCCTTCTTTCTGTGGCTCTGCAATGCTTTAATTCTGGAGCCTGTGTTCTTTCTTGACCTGAGTGTGAATGAGCCACTGACTCCCCCTTGGGGACAGCTGTAGAGGCCAGAATGGGCAAGAGCCACCTCGCCCTGTTGAGATCCCAGTTCCATGCCTCCTCCTTGCCCTTCCAGCACCACAAGACCAGCTTCCCCCTTCTCCAGGACATAGTTAATGCCAGGGAAGATTCTGCCTTTCCCCAGGCAGTACTAGAACCTGCCATGTACTACCTGAACAATTGATCTCATTCTACATTTGACTCAGACCCTGGATCCACCTCTAGTATAACCATTAATAGCTGCAGAGCTGATACACTCCTTACAGAAAGTATCTCTGAGGTTAAAATTTTTTTTATCTCATCACATAATGCATTTTTTTCCTTTCTTTTATTTTTTTATAACATAAAGTTCGCATTTATAAAAATAGTGTATAATTTATTAATCATACAGAATCAAAGACATTTGCTTCCCACTTACTCAGCTGGGCTCATTTACCTCTTTGGATGGAAATATTCAGATACCATTTGAAGCCTCAGGTTTTCAACTTAAGTCAGAGAGAAAAGTCTGCATCTCTTCATTTTATCAAGAACCTCCTATCCTCTTGTCTCTGTATTTTCTTCTAATCTCATATTATAGAAAGGGAAAAATTCTCTGGACTAGACTGTATGTACATGACAGCAGAGAGGCCACTCAGACACACAGAGACTTGTAAGTGATTCTGCAAAGTAGTTTATTGTAGGAACACAGGAGCTTCAGCTCAGCAAAGTTTAAAGAGGGTTGGGAGCTGGCAATGAGGACCGATGCTGATATCTAGGGTAGATGGTGAGATGTAACAGTAGCTGTGACTGTGGGGCTTGGCACATGAGCTTGACCAGGACTTAGAAGATCCAATCCAAGTGAACTGGAACCTGAATGTGGGTAACACTGTCTTGTCGAGTTCTGCATTCACAGGCAACAGTGTAGAACTTCAGTGCCTGTGATTGACTGTATCTGCAGTTCAAATATTGTTTTGAAGGTGTTGTGAGGTTGCAGTTGGTTACGCTGACTTGAAATGAGCTGTTATGACAATTTGTATAGTGGCTGCTATGGCAGGTTCCGTTTCTGGTGGTACAAACATTAGCTACAGCAGCAAACGTTGTGTTGAGGAAAGTATTGAATCGTTTGCATGTTCTTCCAGAAGAATTAAGATGTTTGTTAATTGGCTGCATCGCGATGTTGCATTGACTGTTGGTCATGTTTATGTGCTGAACTTCAAACCACTGAGCTGGGGTTAGATTACCGGGTGCGCCATGGAATGCAATCACCACTCCCAAGAGCCCCAGCAGCAGAAGGAGACAAAGCCGAGAATCCCGCTGAGTTGGAACCATGTTTGCTGTAAAAAGAGAGGAATCTCCTGCATCCCAGCCCAGTAGAGACACGCCCTCTCCTCCCTCACCCCGCAGGGCCCCCTGACCTCGCCAAAGTTCTATTTCCTTTCCCCTCAGCTCTCTCAAGTCTGTCAAGTGCTGGGCACTAACTATAGCTCAGCCCTCCCACAGTGGCTGTCACATATCTGGCCCTCCTTTCCCAGCTCCTGGGGATCACTGTCTTACCCAAGAGTCTGTGCTGTGGCTGCCGTGAGAGAAGATCCAGCTGGTCGTCCGGAGGCTCAGGGGCAGCTGGTCTCCCCTGTTCAGTTGACCCAGATATATAGCGGCCCCTGTGGGTGGGCCCAGCAGGAAGGGTCTGATTGTAGGACTGAAAGAACCCACAGACTGGCACATGGCCCACTTGTGCAATGAGCCTCTTGTTTTGTCATTTGCTATTTCACTGCATACCAACGACAGACCACTGCTGCTCCTGTGGTCCAACTCTAATTGCAGGCATAGATCTGTCAGTGGGTCTGGTCTCCATTGATGAAAACTACACACTGGCTGCAGAATGGCCACAGAGTTTATAACTCCACTGGGGCAGGCACTGAGGGACTGAAGTATAGAAGGGTTGGCCCAGTGCTCGGAGCAAACAGAGCCAGGAGGGCTGTCTGCACAGGTGGATCCAAGTCCCTTTCATTTTAGTGATCTTCCGGGTTCCCTCTTATCCGAACATTCTCCATTTCATCACCTCCCTGTGCCATAAACTCGAGTCTGAGTTTCCAGCTGCTCAAAATCCTGAAGGTACATAGTGGTTTCTTATGTATCTTTGAGGTTCGTTTTTTCTGTTCCTCTTGTATTGGATTCATTTTCTCTTGGTTAAGTCTTGGCCTGACCAATGCCTTCATTTCATGTCAAGTAACAATAGATAGTATAACCATTTCCACCCAAAGAAAAGTCCTTTTGTAAAATTTGCCACAGAATAAACTAGTGGTGTTATTTAAATCGTGCAGAGTGAGCAATAGATTAGTGCTTACCAGAGGGTAGCGGTGAGGAGTGAGGGGGGCGGTAGATGGGATAAAAAGGATCAAATATTTGGTGACAGAAAGAAATCTAACTATGAGCTATGAACACACAATGTAATACATATATGCCTTACTGTTGAATTGTACACCTGAAATTTACTGGATTTTGTTAACCAATGCCACCATAATAAAAAATAAATAAATTAAAACAAACAAACAAACAAATAGTGCAGAGTTGGGACCCATAGCCCAGTAGCACAGGCCTCAAATTAAATTTCTGGTTCACCTCCTAAGTTTGAAAACTGGGTTAGACCCTTACATTATATCATAAAACCTTTCTTTTAAAAAAAATAAATAATTAATTAATTTTTTATGGTGGCATTGGTTAACAAAATCCAGTAAATTTCAGGTGTACAATTCAACAGTAAATGTATATTTACACTGTGTGTTCACTTCTCATAGTTAGATTTCTTTCTGTCACCACGTATTTGACCCCCTTTACCCTATCTATCTCCTCCCTACCCTCTGATAACCACTAGTCTATTGTCCATGTCCATGAGTCTCTGTTTGTCCGGTTCATTTGTTGCTTTTAGGTTTTATATCCCACGTACAAGTGATATCATATAACCTTTCAACAAAACTAATATACATCATTTTCACTACCTTTCTCTATTCCTGTCATCTGGAAATGCAGTAATTTCACCACAGATGTCCTTATTTCAACATGGACATAGTGAAGATCTTGTCAGGACCTAGTGCAGAGCTAGTAGCACTGTGTCATAAAATCCTGTTCTTGCTGAAATTCATTAATATCTTTTATTATGAAGCAAATGGTTTTTTTAAATGTAGTTTCATGGAAATTATTTTTATAGGTGATGAGGATGTAAAAATGAATCAGATGTAGTGTCATTTCTGAGTTGCTGAAGGCCACACTAGGTAGAAGGACCTGTACTTAAGTGTCTATTATATGAGGTAAAAAACATACTGCAGTCACAGAAGATGTATGTGATCAAAAACCTGTTTTGATAAGCATAGTGTTACTTTAAAATTGGGTTTTGCTTTTTAACTTTTCATATTGGGATAGTTCACACAGTGATTTGCATTCCTTTCTTATTTTTAAAATTCAGGAGGGAGGGGAAAAGTGGCCTAGATGATAGAGGCTCTGTTCATCCCTTTGGCGACCAAATCAAAGTTGTGACAAAAACAAGGAGCAAACAGCAAGGAAAAATCGCTTGGGATCTAGATGAACAAGCCATACAACTAGGGAGAAATCTAAGAAATCACGCTGCAACAGCAGAAGGTAGGACGAGCAAAGACACCTGGCCACCAGGTCTCAAGCGGCTGAGTAAGCTGGAGGCTACTGCAGCGGCAGCGGCCGATGCCTCTTAAAGGAGCCACGTCCACGAGCAGACCCTTGCGGTGACGGACCTGCTCACTCTGAGCACCAGTGCTGGTTCAGCTGTGCAGGGGTCACCAGAAACTTACAGGGGGACACTGAATTGTCAGATTGAGGGATTAAGCGAGATTTGCTCTGTACAGAGGTGCGGGCAGTATTCATTGTTCCTAGGTTGAGTTCTCCCCGCTCCTGGTGCATGGACACAGCGCTGCTGTAGCTGTGATGCCTTAAAACTCAATAACAGAGGTTGCTATGCCCAGAAGATTCCCTGAAACTCCGCCTCCCCCAACTCCTGGCCCCATCCAAGCCACATCCAGGTGTATTCTCAGCGAATCAGGTGCTCCTTGCTGAGCGGTGCCTAGACTCACACTGGAGACAGCTGGCCTCAGTTTCTGATGTGTTTTTTTTTAAGGCAACTATAAGCAGAGCATCTGTGAATTGCTTCCTGAATCTTAACAGGTGGCCCTGGAGGGGTAGAGGCTTGGGCTAAATTTGGCCTGCCACTGAACCCTTCTCAGAACTGTGCCACTGGATACCTACGACACAAATCCACACTAATAAGACCGGGAGACTTAGGAGCTTTGCTTAGTACATAGAAACAGACACAGAAAGGTAGCCAAAAATGGAAAACAAAGAAGCAGAAACCATATGAGAGAACAGAACAGAGATCCAGAAATAATGGAGTCAAGCAATCTAACAGATGCAGAGATCAAAATACTGATTATAAAGATGCACAGTGAACTTATAGGAAGTGTAGATTAATTCAGTGAGAACTTCAACAAAGAGATAAAAAACACAAAAATGGAAATGGAAATTATAAAAGGGAATCAGTCAGAAATGAAGAACACATTATCTGAGATGCGAAGTATATTAAATGGAATAAACAAAGTAAATAAAGAAGAGGATTAAATGCCCTATATAGAGAATGGGGAAGCCAAGGACACTCAATCAGAATGGCAAGAAAAAAGATGCCAAGACTATAAAAATAATTTAAGGAGCCTATGGGACACTATTAAAGGTAAAAATATCCGTCTCATAGGGGTACCTGAAGGAAACAAGATGTTGAAGAGATATTTGAAGAAATAATGATGGCAAACTTCCCTAATCTGGTGAAGGAAATAGACATAAAATCCCAGGAAACTCAGAGAGTCCTAAAACCCAGGAACTCAAAGAGGTCCATACCAAGACACATCATAATTAAAATGCCAAAGGTTATATACAAAGAGAGAATCTTAAAAGCAGCAAGCAAAAAACAGTTAGTTACCTACAAGGGAGCACCCATAAGACTGGCAGTTGATTTCTCAAAAGAAACTACGCAGGAGAGAAGGGCTTGGCACAAAATATTCAACGTGATGAAAAACCAAGGTCTACAACCAAGGATACTTTATCCAACAAAGCTATCATTTTGAGTCGAAGGACAGATAAAGAGCTTCCTAGACAAAAATAAGCTAAAGGAATTTATCATCACCAACATTTCCTGTAATACTTCTTTAAGAAATATTAAGAGGAAATTCTTTAAGAAGATAAAACATGTATCAAAAACAGGAATTAAGAATGGTAACAACTATATTCCTATCAACAAATGCTTCAAATGGAAAAAGAATTAAGTGCTCCGACTAAAAGATAGAGTGGCTGAATGAATAAGAAAATAAGACCACTACATATACTGCCTACAGGAAACTCACTTCAGATTAAAAGACACACACAGACTAAAAGGAAGGGGATGGAAAAAGATATTGCCTTGATAGACCCAGAAGATATTGCACTGAATGAAATGGGTTGGATAGAGAAAGATAAATAGCACATGATTTCACGTACATGTGGAATCTAAAGAACAAAATCAACAACAACAACAGCAACAACAACAACAACAACAACAAAAGCAGAAATAAACTCATAGATACAGAGAATATTTAGAAGGATACTAGATGGGAGGGGGGCTGGAGGGGACAAAAAAAGGCAAAGGGATTAAGAGGTACAAACAGATAGTTGCAGAATAGACATGGAGATGTAGAGTGTAGCATGAGAAAGATGGTTAATAATGTAATAAATATATAAGGGGAAGAGGGGCATGAGATTTAGTGGGATGATCACTTTACGAGTTATGTGGATCTCTAATCACTATGCTATACAGCTGAAACTGGTATATTATTGTATGCCAACTATAATTGAAAAAAATTGAATTGTACAATGTAACTACAAAGCAACTATTTGTCTATTATATTTCAGTAAAGACAAAAAAATGAAAAAAATTCAGGAGATGTTGACTGGTGCCCAAGGGATCAATTACCGTTGAGCAGCTACCACCTCCTGTTGAAGGGGGTCTCTACTGACTCGGCTCCTCCCTACTGATTTACATCCTGTCTGTTCATTCAGTGACAGCACCTGCCTGGCTCCTGTAGACAATGTGTTTATAATATGTCAGGCTTGTTACAAGTGTCCTGAGGAGCAACTCACATAACTCCCTGCCCCGTTTGCACCATGCCTTTCCTTTAAAATTGTATCCAGAGCACGCCTTCTAAGATTTTTCTGATTGTTTCATCTATAGCTTTCCTCTATACAATTTCAACTGCCCTTCTTTGCCTCCAGGGTTAGTACAAATGATCTAGTTTGATATTTAAGATACTTTAGAGAAGACTTCTTTATATAAAGCAGAGATAAATGTAAGCTGTGTTAATTAAAATACACTGTAACTTAGATGTAACTTTGTCCTAATAGACAAAAGAAACTTTTCATTGCTCTTTCTGTTTTCTCATTAGCACAACCTGCCTTGCCAAAGACCAATTTAGTGCATATTTCTCTATCTGATCCATACTACCACTGAGAAGAATAGCCAGAATTATGCCCTAATTTTATTAAGTCATTTTTTTGAAATCTAGAAACATTATAAGATACTATCCCAAGAAAAGAATTCTGTGTTTGTGGTAAAAACCACTGTTGAGAACATTGGCCTCAGCATTTCTCATTGTCTTCTTTAACAAGAACCCGTGCATAAAAATGTGATGTTCAATGCTTGCAATTTCGTCAACCTGAAGTAGCCTTGCAATATCTACTGTTAACTTGCTTATAGTGATATGTTAACTGTCAATAACTTTCTGCACATGGCTTTCCTAATGCAAGAGCTATGTGTGGGAACAACAATGCACACTGCTTGCTGGTACTTTTTGAAGGGCTGTCATGATAATATGGTGCAGGCTAATTGAGTTGCAGCAAATGGAGTGAGATTTAACTAATTCTAAGCTCAAAAGACATTTGGAATTCTGGGCTCTCCCTGGTCTTTCGGAGTCAGCAAGGTGGTCCCAGGCCTGCCTTCTTTATGTGTAAGTGCTCCTACCTATCCTCTCTGAAGACCATTGAACAAAAGCATAACTTGATCTCTTTGATTAGGTTTCTGGAATGACATAGAAAAAGAATGAGACTTTCTTCTTTTCTTCAACTAGAAAAAGTTCTTCCCCTCCCTGGAGAGGGAAGAAAAAGAACTCAGATGGAATTATGAACAGGTATGTCTAAAGAGGGATAATACAAAGTGTTTTCCTAAAAAATTGGAAAGTTGCATTCAAGTGAAATTCACCCATTGCATATTGAGTACATAGAGGCATTAACTGAGACCTCAGGGCTCACAGAAATTTATTAATTACATATATAGTTTGGCATCTTTGTAAATAAAATGATTATATACGTTTTGTGGTACAGCGATTAAGAGTATAGATTTTGAATAGCCTTGTCCTGTTTCCAGTCCTGACTCTTTCTACTGAAACTTATACTATAAGACTTGGTCAGTTACTATTTCTCTCTATGCCCGTGTCTTCTAAACTGCAAAATACTGATAACAATAATACATAAGTAACTGCTTTGTAGGGGAAATTTAATGTGGAATATGTGTGTGTATTTAAAATATATAGCATAGAACGTTATACCAGGTTAAAAAAAAAATCTGTCTTAATAAGGAATGTCAATCTCATTCATCAAGGTGTCAATGTGGTATCCAGTACTGCTCTAACCCCTTGGTGATGTTTATATGAGCCAAAACATGCTGCTTTGTTTTCTTACTCCCAGAGGTGAGGGCATTAGAACTAGAATTCAGGATTTCATCTCTTTCTGGCCAAGTCATGCATAGGTGGACAGCAACTCATATTGGCAACTCGCTATTTTTTAGGACCCTTACCCAAACTAAAAGAGAAAAAAAATCGCCTTGTAACATCTCGCTTTACTCATGAAAAAAGAGCAAAGAGAAATAGATGATCACAGGAATTACATTTTTCATCAGATCAGTTGTCAATTTGAGGAACTGTCTGAGGAAACAATTAGAGCACACTTTCATAATAAACGATTAGAGTACCTACCTGCATGATTTAGTCTCTCGTTTGTTTAGAATTTGATAAATATGGCTAAATCATTGACCCTGGGCTTCATTTTTTCTACTGTCCTTAGGTCCTTTATTCTTCTGTGAAAACATTTTTCTAGGTAGTATTTTTCGAGTTACAGCTCTAGATATAGCTGTATACATATTATGAAATATGTACGGCAGCTGTGAAATGAGATTACTGATGTTAGAGGGTACACAGATATTTAAAAGTGTTCATTGCCATGTGTTAAGTGAGAAATTAACACACACTAGTCCATCATTTCATGTATATTATTGCTTAGTACCAAGTTGTACAAAAGCAGTTGATAAAATGGATAATATTAACTAATAGCACAAGTGAAATGGAGCTGTGGTCAGGGATGTCTGACTTCTAGAAAACCCTGAGATACACCTTTGGGTTTCCCTAGGTCAACAGTCTACTTTCCTGAATTTCTGTTTGTGCTAATCCACTTATTTTTCAACCATAGTCATCACTGCTGATATTTTTAGTAGACGGAGCCTTTTCTTCGAAGGGATCCTTGGCCTCTTACATTGTCAAGGTGCATTCTTCCTCCAAAGCCAGGACATTTTCCTGCATGGAGCATCATCACTTACTCCATATTGGTCTCCTACTTACCTAACATCCAGAGAGATGGATGTTAAAGTTTAAAAAGATCAAAAAATAAAATAAAAAGGCAAATCAGAGTTTGACTTATAGTTCTGCTAGTCACAAACCATATAACCTCAGACAAGGAGCTTGCCTTTTCTACTAGGGAACAGTAAAATTCCTAACAAACACAGACATAATGAGTCTGATGGTGGGTCACTCTGGGGCCTGAGCGCATATACAAGTCTATATCATGGAGGAGATATGAGTGGAGGAGGTTTATTTACAGGACAGCATTGTTGTGAGGCTTAATAAAAATGTTTAGAATGAAATATGTACACCCATGTGATGAAAAGTATCATGAAATCAGACCTGGTGCCCTCCTTCATTTCCAATGCCCAATGGAAAATTATAACGTATATAAATGATGAGCAAAGCCAAGATGTCTTAGGATAAATAGCACATGTCAAACAAAGTTTCCTATTGGGTCTAATAAGTTTTAAGACTCTTGATTGACTATTAAACCAAAGATAGGTGAAAGGAACAAATCTTTTCAGAGATAGTTAAGGAGGAAACTACAAACAACATTGATGTCTGCTGACTGAGAGGTGTCTTCTAGTATATTGACCAGTCCTCTGAGCTAGTCTCAGAGGCTTGAAATCACCCTACAGTCTTTTGTGCAAATCTTTTCTCTTGCTTAATTGAATGACAGTTCTGAGCAACAGTACTTATCATCTTCCCTACAATGAAACCAGTTTAAAAATTGTTTGCATAGTCTTAAAATAATGATGTAATCTGTATATAAGAACAATTTTATTTCAGGTAATCATACCTTTTCTGCCTAAATTCACAGTGATTTAGGAAAATCAGATTTACATAGACAATGCATAAATGTCAACCAAAGTTCCTATATACCTTCACACACACACACACACACACACACACACGCACACACACGCACACACACACGCACACACACATCCCTACACTCCTTAATCAGGTTATTAGATTTATGAATAGAATCTGAGCTGGAAATAACTCCTCAAGACATTTATACAAAACCCCTCAATTCCCGTTGAAAAACAGTCTAGGTAGGGTGATATGTCAACCTCATTTAAAAAAAATTAATGATAAAACTGGGTGTTAAAAATCATGTCTTCTTGCTTTGGGGATTCTATTAATACTATGTGGCACTCTAAATATGAGATAGATCTATCTGTAATCTATAGAGATCTCCAAGAGAATCTGCTGGTCCTGGGCAGTGAGATGGGAAGGAAGAATAGAAAGGGGGAGGTAGAGATGGATGTGTGAGAAGGAAGGAGGATGTGATGAAGTAAGTTGCTCAGATGAGTACTTAGAGGATGAGGAGAGACGGAGACAACACAGATAATGTGAAGTACTGAGAGTCTGGGGGTATGGTTAAGGAGAGAACAGTATCTAGGTGGAAATAAATGCAGATGCCCTACTCTCTGTGTCTTCATTTCCTCCTCTAGGACAAGGACATCTCAGATGTGGACTGTCTTCCTACTTGTCTCTTGGAAGAGATTATCTTTCTAGACCCAGAAATTTGGACATCTCTTCAATTAATTCCCCAGACTCCTCAGCTCCATCAACAAGAGTCATGGAGAAGGCCTTTGCATTTGGAGTAAGACCCCCCATACACACACACTCTGATAGGGTTGATTTTCTGTGCTCAACAGCATTTGGCAGAGTTAATCACTCCTGGCTCATTGATGAGAGTGACCTGAGAAAGAGCTTTTTGTGACAGAAACAGGTATGAAAAGCATTGTGAGTACAGTCCTGTTGCCCTTAAGACAGACAGCAGCAATAAGGATGTGTGTTGGCTTATAGCACACCATTCTCTCTTGATTTTTTTCCTCCTTACATCATTGAACTCTTAGTCTCCTTTATCAGGTCTTCTTCTTCTCCCTGAACTCTTAATGTTGGAGATTTCTAAGAAAAGTTATCCTTTCTCTTCTATTTCTACAGGCACTCCCCTTCATAGTTATATCTAGTCTCATAGTTTTAAACACCACCAGTTTTCTGACAATGTCCAAATCTTCAGCCCAGCTCTCTCTCTTGAACCCTGAACTTATCGATCAACTTTCTACTCAACATTTCCTCTTGGATGTCTTCTTAATAAGTACATCAAATCTGACACATTCCCAGTGGAAATACTGATCATGTCTTCTACACTTCCTCCCAATCTGGTCATTTCAGTTGAAGGTAACTCCATCCTCTCTAATTCTTGAATAGTCTTTTTTCTTTTACAGCCCACATCTGACCTATCAGTGGGGTTTGTTGTTTCTACCTTCAAAACATGCAGAATCTCACCACCTCTCACTGACTTCACTGCTACTCCCAAACTGAGCCATCATCAGCTCTCACTGGGGTTATTGGTCTTCTTGCTTCCACCCTTGACCCCTGCTACCCAAGAAGCAGCCAGAGTAATCCTTTTAAAACATAACTCAGATCATGCAACTCTGCTCAAAATTCTCTAGAGTTTCTTCATTTCATTTTGAGTGAAAGTTAAAATCCTTACCAAAGCTCATGTGCTCTTACATGATCTAGTTTCCCAAATCCATTATTTTTCAGAATGAATCCCTTACTATTCTTCCTCCCACTCAGTCTTCTCTAGTTCCCTGGTCTCTTTGCCATTCCTTGAAGACACCAGGCATGTCGCCATCTTCGGGCCACTCCAGCCCCTCTCCATTCCATTCTAATTTCTTCACTCCCTTTAAGTCTTTGCTTAACAGTCATATTTCAAGGAGACCTACTTTGACTATTTTACTTAGAAAATGCTACCCCTGCATAAATAAAAAAATATTTAGATTTATTCTGAAAGGATTTCTAATCTAAAATTTACTATAATCTTCTTTCTGCCATTTAAAACCACTCAAACCCCTTCCCTTCATGTACTTGGTCTTTCTGATGTCCTAAGAAGCTGAATATACGTTTAAACTGTCCTAAGCTATAAAGAATAGGTATGGCTTAATGAGCAGTTTATCAGTACTCAGATGATGAAAGGAGACCCCAGTTTATTCGTTTTTTTATGTTCCTCTTTCCTCCATCATAGTTCTACTATCAGGCAGAAATTCCTTATTTGTGAGATAGCTGCAGCAACTTTAGACCTTACATTCTCTCAAGAAAAAGTCCAGCAGAATAAAAAGCACCTGCCTTCATCCCCTAATATTCATAGGAATGTCTCTAACTGGGTCGAGTGCCCATCTAAAAAGCAACCATTGTGTCCTGATAAATGAGATACAAGCATTAATTAGCTCATCACTGCAGCGGTGGTAGAGCCAATCCACCCAAACCACAGACTGGGGACAGGGTGGAAGGTTAGTTTTCCAAAGAAAACTGGACTATAGTTCTTAGAAGAGGAAGTGAAGACTGGTTCATCCCAAAACAACCAATATTTCCCACCCCGTTGTTTATGTATTTGGACCATCCTCCAGTGGGTCACAGCTCTCTGCTCCACTTTACCTACCTTATACCTGCTATCCTTCCCCTCTGGTACCAGGACCACTGGACTGAAAATTCCTGAGAGAAAGGGGCTATATTTTGGTTATTTTTTTGTCATAACTTCCAGCTCTTTGTTAAGCACAGATCAGGCTTCCATAAATGTGTGTTCCTGTGGTATTTTTACACTGTCTTTTGTGATAGATGGTCTTGTGGTACTCAGTCTCTTTTGAGCAACCAGGACCCAATTATCCAATTATCACAAGCTTCCTAGGACTCATTCCTAATTCCCCATATCCCACTTCTCTGTTCTATGTTTCTAAATATGATATTGTAGGGTAATGTTTTTAATGTTATTGTTTTTTTCTAATGAGAAAATAAACTGTTTTAAGTCCAGTTTTCTGGTTGACTTTTTTTTTTCTCTTTGATAAGAGTTTGTGAAAGTTTTTGGATTTTTATTTAATTCATTTCAAAAAACTTTTTGCTAGATCTCTGTCTCTATTCTTTTATATAGTTATTGCCAATTATAAAGCAGCTAAAAGTTAGAGGAAATGAAATCTAGGTATTAGATCTCAACTCAGTTTCTTGACAGAGATTATTCAGCCTTGTCCTGTTGCCTAATTAGACAAAAGGCTTTTGAGGCCTATCTGTCCAGAAGACCTATCAAGACATATGAAATTTACTTACACGACAACTTAATGATTGACTATGTATACCACCCATCATCTTCATTAGCAAATTCCCTAACTTAGTCGATCTGGAAGTTCCGTGAAAGCATATGTACTGATTTTTTTCCTTGCCTTACTGAAATGAAGACCCAAGTCTCAGGCAGCTTCTTTCATAATGAGAACACTCAATTTTAATTGTGGAAACAAAACAAATGCAATCTTTACAAAAAAGTAGTTACTTTTTTTTTTTTTTTGGTTTAAATGCACAAACAACTGCTTTTATGAAAAATTAGACTTAATTGTATTAACGATTCTCAAATAGAAACCCAATAAGCAAGTAAAATAGTTCTCCTTTTCTGGACATGTATAAACCAATATGCATACACACACACACATACACAATCACACACGAGCTCACATCCAGTAATTTGTAAGTGGGGAGTGAAAGACAGAGAATGACAGAGCTGAAAGAGCTCTTCAGTCTTAACCTTCAGTTTAGAGACGAGGAGTACAAGATGAAGTGATCTGCAGACCTCCAATAGCAATCTTGTGACAGACACCAAACTGCAGGTTTCTTTCTTCATATCTGTAGTGATGTCCTAGGCACTGTGTGTGATGATGCTGGAAAACACTCTAGATATGAAATGGTAATCATTAAATTAGTCCTACTAGGCAATTTGCTTAAGATGGTTGACAGGCTCGAGAGTTTTCCATACAGCTGTCATCCTGAGATTTGGGAAGAAAATGTCTACAATATGATTTCGACAGGATTAGAAGAAGGAGAGAAGCAATAAAATTTCCATTTGTGCAAGGAATAGCCACCTCTGGGAGGGATACATTTATCTCTGCGGCTGTTATCTGCTCTGCAAAAACCCTGCCCTGACACCCAGTCATTACTCAGAAATCTTGAGCACCAGGTGTGAAGTTTCCTGAAGATGGACCCTATACATGGAAGAGTTGGGAATCTTTACTCTGAGTTGCAGAAATATGTGGAAGAAACATGAAGTCTACTCCCTTAGAATTGAAATGCTCAATTTTCTTTTTCACAGCATTTGGAATAAGCATATGTTTTTAAGGAAGTGGGACTGTTTTCTAGGATGCAAGCCATCTGTATCTGGCAATTCCCTTCTGAGCTCTTCCTTGTTAAAAAGAGTTGACAGTGACACCCACCTCCCTCTCAGGCTGTGGTATTGGTGGCTGATAGATGCAAATATTGGAGAGATGGAATCTTTGGATTAACTGATCTGTTCAAATAAAGGGCAAGAGTCACTTTGAGTTTAGAAATAACTTTGTATGACTGGCCCTTGAAGAGAGGCAAGTGGGTGGTAGGCACCTCCTTTACTGACAAGCCCTTCTCTCCTCTCCTCACCTTATACTCAGAGGAAAAAAGGGGTATGAGTTGGAAGGAGGATGTGAAAACAGTAGTTTCCCTGAGTACAAGAATAATAAGTGTAGACAGGGGCAGGAGGAGAGATTTTACATTAAGTGTTTGGGCCACGAGTTCTTAGAAATACTTAGAGAAAGGGACCATAGCCTCGTCTCTGACCTGGCTCTTCCTTGACCTGCTTTCACAGAGAACATGAAACACAGAAAACATGTGGACCTCTTCTCCTCCTCTTCTTGGAGCAAAATGTCTTCACTCCAGCCCTGCTCTTCTTAACACAACATATAAACAACCCCAGGTCATGGGTCCTTGCTGGACACCACTGACAATATAATGTGATGATGAGGCGACAGCAGCTGATCCATAGGGGTAAATACAAGCAAATCAACACCTTCTGAATTCATGAGGATTTGGCCACCATAGCAGATATGTGCAGAACTCCATCTGTACCCTGGACCAAAGGCCACTCTGTGCACAACTGCCACAACAGTACTTGGGATGTCAGAGTCACTGAGTGCTTTGCCAGTGCAGTGACCAGACCCCTGCCTCCAACTGTCACTACCATAACAGACTCTACCAGGCCCATTAGTGTGGCCTGTGAGAAGGGGGTCCCCGTTCACCTGGATGGCTAGACCCCTTCCAGAACTGACTTAGGAAGCTGAGTAACTTGCACCCTTCATCTCCGAATATTCGAGATCCTGCCAGCCTTCCTTGTAAATACTTCTTCTTTTGTATACAGATTCCTCGTTGTTCCCAGTCACAAGCTTCTGCACCTCTCTCACAGCCTTACCTTCCAACCCCAACTTCACATCTCACCCCCACACTCCTATCACTGTGCCCTGTTTTTTTTGGTGCAGAATCAGATGGGGGTGGAAAGTGGGTGAGGGAAGGGAGCCCGCTTCACGTCATCTGCTCTGGAAAAGCCATGCTCCCACCGAGCGGCTACACAAGCCCAGGTTGGCGGGGCTGATTTGCCCACGAGCTGCTCTAATAAGAACTTCCAGTGGCACTGGCCCTGGACAGCCCTGAGTGTCCGGGCTCATGGGGTCTTTCTGCCAGACCTTCAGCTCCCTTGCTCTCTTGCGGAGGGGATTAGCTCTGGACATAGGAGAGGAAAACCCGCTTCCTGTATTGAAACAAACCCTGGTCCCGAGGCAAAGCACCGGAGAGAGCCGCTACCTGGAAGAGAGGAGGCGAACCGGGAGACTCCACACTGCCGCGCCTTGGACGTCTTGGGAGTCTCCCTCGGGTGCCCGCGGCCGCCGCATCGGCCTGCTGGGGGCGCTGCGCTACCTGAATCCCGCGGGCCAAGCGGAGACCAGAATTTCTTCCCTTAAGACCGCAAAAGATTGGAAGTTTCTTGGTTACTTACACAAGGCTGGAGGATAATAGATGAATAAACAGAAAATTCAGACAGCATAAATACAGCCTAACTTTCAAAGAACAGATTTCTGAGTTTATCATAACTGTCATGCTCTCGTGCTCGTTAATATTTAGATTTACACTCTAAAACCGCATTTTTGTTTGGCCAGCAGTGCACTATGTTGTTAACACTTTCAATTCAAAGAAACGACAACTTTAAGAACAAGTTCCCGCCCTGGTAATCGCATGTACTTGAAACAGCACATCAGGAAAGGTTGCCAAAGAGGGCAAAATTTCAACACAGTTATCAGCTCTCAGGCTGTCGTCCTGAGTAGGGAAAATAACTGAAATACTCGATTATGAGGATATCAATCTAGAATGGAAAAACTATGCTGCCGTTATAAGTTATACTTCAGGAGAGAGTTTATGGGAAGGAAAACATACATTTTATACTGCTAAGCAAAAAAAGCAGAACATAACAATATTTATTACATCACACATTTTAGTTTTAAATTTAATCGGGAAAAACACTGGTTAGAAATCTGTAAGTACGAAGAATTTATCTTTGGTCGTTGAGATTAATGCTATTTTTTTTTTTTTTTAGATTTGTGCTCTTTCCAAATATTGTAATGTTTCTGTATTAAATAGTTGTTACTACTCTATTTTAAAAAAATCATAACAATATTTATTACATCACACATTTTAGTTTTAAATTTAATCGGGAAAAACACTGGTTAGAAATCTGTAAGTACGAAGAATTTATCTTTGGTCGTTGAGATTAATGCTATTTTTTTTTTTTTTTAGATTTGTGTTCTTTCCAAATATTGTAATGTTTCTGTATTAAATCGTTGTTACTACTCTATTTTAAAAAAAGTTTTAAAATGTTACCTAAAATACTGACTCCTTAAATCAGACATTCTGGGGCCCTTTTCAGCACCACAAGACCCCTCTTCTCTCCTAGAACTTTGGGCTGCTCCTCCAAGTAGGTGATACTGATAGAGGAATATTTGGAATCCAAGAGTCTGCTCAGAGAATTCTTGACTAATTTTTATAGGTCTGTTAACCTAAAAATAAAAGGTTAAAGTTAGAGGGAACATGTGCTTATTTCAGATCCAGAAGAATAGCTATTTGGATTTGTACTGAATAGCTTTCCTGTGTTCTTTGTCTTTGTAAATGAGTTGCCTAAGCCAGAACCCCTAGAGTCATCACTTTCCAGGACTTCTGCACCCCCTCTCCTGTTGGATATGCCATTAGTAACAAAGGAGGATCTGGAAGACACTTCACTAGTCCCTTTGTTATGACCTGTCATTAAAATGTCAATGCTTTTGGACATCTATGAACATCAATGGACAAAAAACTGAAAATTCAGAAAATAAGGTGGAGTCATAAACTTCTAAGGTTAAATAGGAATTGATATTAAAAAACCATTCCCTATTTATGTCTTATACCTGATATGTGAAAATAAATGCCCAGTTCATTGTATTTTAGTTCATCTGGGTTTAAATATCAAACCTATTACTTTCTAGCCTTAACTCTGCCAAGTTATTTAACTTCTTTGAGTTTGCACTTCCGTAAAGTAGATATAATAAAATCATCTATATCTTAGAGTTGTTGGGAGTATTAAATGAAAAACTAAATTGCTACACAGGACAACATAATCCTGCTGTTCTACTTGATGTCTTCCTTTCTCTCACTGCTCTAAACCAAGTAATCACTAAGTTCTGTAGATTTCTCCTCTTTCATATCTTTAACTGTTATCTATTACTTTGCATTATTTCCCCTAGGTTATTTATTGTAATTGCCTCTGGTCCTTCCCTGCTGTCTTTTCTAGTTCCACTAGCCTCAGACTCCAGCCACACTGGTCCTCTAGGGCCTTCAAGGCTCAGCGAGCCATGCCTTTCCTCATCTACAGATCTTTGAATTGCTGCTGCATTTTTTCATTACTCTTACTCATCTTTTGGGTCTCCACTCAGCTGTGACTTACTCTGGGAAACATTTCTGAATCCCACAAGAGTAAAGCACTCCCCTTGTATGTTCTTTAGCATTAGTAGTCTTTGTCATGTAGCATTTTAATTTCCTGTTGTCTTCTTTATATCTCCAATTAGACAGCAAGGTCACTGAGGGCAGGAACTCTGATTCACTTGTGTATCTGCAGTGCCTAGCACATCCCTACAATGGGCAAGCACTCAGTTAATGTAACATGAATAAAGGTACTGCTGATAAGCTACTCATAATCACCCCACCTCTGTCCTATACTTCTGCAATTCCTCAAGGGCAAAAAATTCTTACCTGTGCCATTTCATTTATTTTCTTGGATATAATCCACTGCTTCAGCCTGGCAAGAACTTTTTAGCTCTTGATTCTATTATCCATATTATTTTCTCTCTTTGTTGTCTGTCCATCTATTGTGATGAGATTTTGTGTGTTCATCCAAGTCATTTATAAATATGATCAACAAGATGGGCCTGAGGAGGCAGCTTCTGCCACAGCATTACAAGATCTGGTTTAATTGGTTAGGAAGGCAGCCATTGTATTAAGAGACTTTATCAAATGCTTTGCTGAAGTAGAGACACAAAATATTCCCTGCATTTCTACCTTGTCAAAGCAGAAGATGAGATTAGACTTATGTGACTTTCATGTGCATCTGTGCCGATTGCTATTTATCATCCCTTTCATGTCAAATCCAAACAGTAAATCAGAACTTTAATAGCCCTACTTGGAATGTTTCTGGGAATTAGTATTTTGTTTCTGGACTCTAACTACTTCTCTTTTGTTTTCACGATCTCTGGCCCTGTAACAGGCCAGACCACTCAGGTGTCATATCCTAGCCTGTCCTTACAAGTATCTTAGGTAATCTCTCAAGACCATCTCACTTATGTTCTTTTGTACCAGACTTTCAGGTGCTCATTCTCATCTCTGATTTTGAAAATTTTGCAACATACATGCACTGGAAAATTTGACTCAGTTCCTCTTAGATTTAAAACTCCTCTGTTTGGACTTTCCCACTGTGATATTTTTTTAATATGATTTTTTTTCATTTTGAAAAATGTTTTCAAATTTACATACAAGTTGCAAGTAGAGTTCCAAGAGATTTCTTTTTCTTGAACCAACTGAGATATAAACCATATTGAAGACATAATGCCTACCACCTCCTGCCACCCCTACCCCTACCAAATTCACTAGTGTGTATTTCATACAAACAAGAACATTCTCCAACTTAACCATAATCATCAGCCACCAAAATTTGAAAATGAACATTGATATGTTACTACTAATCTAATTCTAAGATCCCATTCAAGTTTTGCCAATTGCCTCAATAGTGTCTTTTACAGCAAGGGAGCTCAGTTCAGAATCACATGTTGAGTCTATAGCCATGCCACCCTGAAGGTGCCCAATCCCATTTGATCTCAGAAGCTAAGCAGGGTCAGGCCTGGTTAGTACTTGGATGGGAAGAATATCAGGTGCTATAGGAGGTAAAAAAAAAAAAAAAAAAGAATCGCATGTTGCTTTTAGTTGTTATGACTCTTTATTCTTCTTCAATCTGGAGTAATTCCTCAGTCTTTTCTTGACTTTCATGACTTTGACAGTTATTTTGTAACATATCTTAATTTGGGTTGTGTGTGGGTGATCTATGAATTTGTTTAGACTCACATTTTTTTTCTTGGAAACAAAATCAAGTTTTGAGCCAATAAACCTGGGGACCATGATTTATGATTAATTCAGCAATGATGCTATAAGTGAGTATCATAAGCACTAAGTCAGTAAGCATTTTCTATTGTAACTCTTATCTTGCTGCTTTCAAAGATCAGCAAATTTTAAATAAAATGTTATTTTCGTAACATAGGTCACATTAAGTTTATATGTGTGTATGTGTATATTCATCTTCTCACAGTACAACTAATGTCTTCGTATATAATGACTTCAAATGTAGAACTATTTACAAGATAATCATACACACATGTTTATATCTGGCCACTTCTAAACTCAATATAATTCAAAAAGTTTTTAATTGATCTGTGTTTTATTCCTACTTAAATAATATCACTTAGAGATAATGCTTTAGTAGTTTCTTCTTTTCTATATTACTTAACCACATTTTCTTTCTTATCTTACTGATTTGACCAGGTCTTTCAAAATGACATCAAACAATAATAAATATTGCTGGTATCATTATCTTCTTCTAATTTTACAAAGGTACATCTAAATAGATTAACGTTGGTAAGTGCTTGATGCTTCTTCTCACCTGTTTTCATAGTAAACTTGTCCGATTGATTACAAAACACTAAAGATAACTGGTACAAAATGATTAGATATGGCGTAACCAAGGGAAACCCACTAGTCATCTAGATCTAGAAATCTTCATCATGCTAAGAAAACATCTTTCCATTCCTTAAAATAAATCAACATATTTTGAATCTTATCAAATCTTTTATTTTAAATCTATTGAAGAGATCCTGGTTTCCAAGAATTTCTGATCATTTAGGCTCTCTGGACCTCTGGGGTTTGCCCTGCTTCTTTCTCGAAGAAGGAAAACAATTGAACAGTTCCGTGAGGAAACGTATCTTCTGTGCAACAAGCCCACTGTGAACAAAGAAAGCAGAGAAGAGCATTTATGAAAATAAATAGTAGTGAACTCGGCTATTGGGAGCAGAGGTTGGTTCTGGAAGCTATCAGGATTTGTGAGACATTCCCATGTCCTCTCACATGGAAGTTAGCTATTTATGATTAAGAAAATCAGATGGGTTGGACACTGAAAAATGGTGCTGGCTTGTGTGAAAGCTGTGTGTTGCTGTGAAAAGTTGAGGAATAGCTCCCAACACTGTTACTTAGTAGCAAATTACTTATGCTCTACTTGAGCTTAAGATTTTCCACGAATAAGCCAGAAACATGAGCCTCACTCCAAATTTCATTGATTTGTCTAAAGCTCTGGGAGCACAATAGATACAGTCACTCCTTTTCTTTCCTCTTTTGAGTCTACTACAGAGTAGGCACTTCAAGGTAACTGGTGAATTGACCAAGGGGCTTGGAGGCCATTTAGCTACTACGAGATCAGAAACCTTGACTTTCGTTAAGCTAGACACTTTTATGCCCATGATACCCTCTCTGTTTATTACCATGCTGTACCAGTCTTTGGAAAGGTTCAGCCCTTGTTCAGGCTTGCTAAGAAGAATCAGGAGAAAAGGTTCTGGCCCCATCTTGGCTCTCGGGGTCCAGGCAAGGCAGCGCCCCCTGCTGGCCAGCATGGTGACAGCCTTGGGAATTGTTCTGAGCCCAGGAAGGTAGGGGAGTGAGTGTACGCTTCCCTCCGAGTGGTGGCGCCTTCCTGCAATATTTTGCTTCCCTCTCCCAACCCACCTGGTTAATTTGTTTGTTTTTCCAGCTAATCTTTTAAGAATTCCCCTGCTTATCACCAGCCTATTATTTATTTATTTATTTTTGGCCTACATTTTTGTGTAGCCTCCTAGTGGAAACCTAGAAACCTCTGGCATGTGGGAGTTAAGCACATGGAGCTCTTCAAAGTGAGATGCCAAACTCATTCCAGAACTCTGGATCAGAAGTGGTCAGAAATGCCTAGAATGCCACCTGGACATGATATAAACAATGGCTATAAAATAAACGATAAAAAGAAAACTGAATTCCACACCCCCACACTCCCTGGAAACCCTCAGACATTAAAAACCTTTCTCCTGCTGTACATTCTGAGAGGTGGGATATTTATACAAACCAGGCCCAAATGCAGTACTTTATGACTTTTCTTTTTTTCCTGAGGATGATGTAAATGGTTTGTTAGTAATCCAAGCAGGAATCTTCCTTTGTTCTGTAGGTTTCCTTATGGTCCTTAGGACTGATCAGCACATTGCAGTACCTGAATATAGGTTCATTTAACATTTAGTTCTCATGTCTCCTTCTTACATTAAAAAAATCTTTATGCATTTAAACATGTTTTCAGTATTTTCTTCCATTAAGCATTACAGCTTCTACTTCTTCACAAAGTCTTGCATGGTCCTGAGGGGAAATTCAGAATCCTGCTCTGTTGTGATAAGACACACTAAGAAAGGAGCTCACTTTTCTCTCACTTGAAGACTCCGGTTAACTAGAACTTTGGTCAGATCTTTTCCCCTATGCCTAGATAGCTCTATAGATCTGGGAAATTTGCTTATCTTCGTGCATTTAGATTCAGAGAATTATAGAACAAATGGGTTTTAAGATAATTAATGATAATCCATACTAACATCTTCATTTTATTAATTATTTTATTCCCTCTCTCATTTTACATGTGAGGAAATTAAGAGGTAAATTAAGGTGGTTGAAAAAGTTTTTCAGTCCTGGCTGAACATTTGAATTATCAGGAGAGATTTAAAAATAATGATTATCAAGTCTACCAAAGACTGACTATATCTGATTCTCTGGTGGTGGAATTCAGGTATTAGTATTTTTTAAAAGTGTCCAAAGGGATTTATTGAAAAGTCCTATCAAGTTAGAAGTGGCAGAGCTGAGGGGGAAAAATACTTTTTTTCTGACCATCTATGTTACCTGAGGTGTTGAAGAGGAATTTTCCACTCAAATGGCTAAGAACAAATGTATTGCCTTTGCTTGTTAAGCCCTATAAAAGTAAGATTACCCCTGAGCTTGGGGCCCCAGATCTTCAGAGCGCTAGCTCTTCTGGGACTGCCAGCGTAATAAACCTGAGTTCTCCAACTCTCCAAGTGCTGCTTGGTTTCTCACTGGTCTTGTTTCACATTTCTGCAACATTTCTAGAGGCCCTAGCAAGATTCCAACCACGCCGGCCCTTTGAACCACCTGACTGGTGGCTTGGCCAGACTGGAGTGGAAAGGCTCTGAGACAAACGAGGAGGCGTGCCATCTGATGATATTCTGGGTTCTCTTTTGGACTGGTGCCCCGACTCCCAGGATGGCAGAGCCCCCAACTGGACTCATTGGAGGGACAGATCAACTCACTAGGAATGGCCACAGGATGAGATAAGACCCTGGGGCTGGTCAGGTCCCGTCTCTGGATAGAAGAGGAGCTTGATCACCTCCTAGTCTTCAGTTAGAAGACACAGGTCAGGGTCTTCCCAGCAGGGGAAGACATCAGGGTCTTCTCAAAGCGGGGGAAGTCATAGGTCAGGGCCTTCCAAAAGAGGGGAGGCGATGTTTTAAACTGGTGTGAGAATGAGTGAATAAATGAGCGGTCTGGCTGACTTGACTTGGTCAGGTAAGAATTTGTGGCTCCAAAGCCGGGGACCCTTAAGCTCCCCTAAAGTCTACGGAGTCCAAGTGGGCTCATCTGTGGCTCCGTAGTGTACAAAGTTGAGTCCGCTACGGCCAAGCGTCACCTAAGCTCCTTCGGGACGCAGCCTGATGAGTACCTGAGTGATCTCCTCTCTGGAGGAGGTGCCAACCCTTGTTTGTATTTGCGTCACCGACGCAGGGTGGGATACATGTGTGGTGGGCAATTAATTACTGATTCGCCTTAAGAATTGTCTAACTATGAGAAGCTTAGAACAATTACTCAAGAAAAAGTTGAGAACCTGGCCAGCTTTTTAGCCAGATGGAAGAATCCTTTAGGAGGTATACTAATGTAGACCCTACTTCCCCTGCAGGGTTAGTTTTGTTAGGCCAGCATTATATTAGCAAGTCAGTCCCTGATATCAGACACAAGCTTCGAAAGCTGCAAATGGGGCCATAGACTAACCAAAATCAATTAGTAGATATGGCCTTCATGGTTTATAACAATCAAGATCTTCAAAAGAGAAAAAGAGAACAGAATAAAGAAAAACGATAAGCCAGGATTATGGCTGTCACAACTGGCCAGGCCCTTAGTACTTGACAAGCATCCCTTAAGAGACCAGGGAATAAAGAAACATTGAGTTCTTGCTTCAAATGCAAGAAAGTAGGACATTGGGCAAAAGACTGTATTGAAAAGCCCCCGAGCCCCTGCCGCACATGCAAAGAAACCAATACTAATCCCTGGCATTGGAGAGTTGACCACACTCCCAGAGAGGAGGGCGGCCAGCCAACACCCTAGTAGCCCATGTCCAGGAACTGTGTGACTGAAGAAGCCCAGGGCCATCCTCGCCGCCCCTGTCCGGGAATGTGGTCATCACTACTAAGGAACCCCAGATAACTCTGGACATAATAAGTAAGCAAATTCAGTTTCTTTTAGATACAGGGGTAACCTATTCTGTTCTCCCTACATATGCAGGAAAACCCTCCTCATGGACTACGATTATCATAGGAGTAGGAGAAGGCAAGGTCAACCATTTTACTCCACCACGACCTGCCAATAGTTCCAAGCCGCCCCACTCCCTTGTTAGGATGGGATATTTTAACTAAATTAGGAGTGACATTACAACTTGGGTGTAGACCCCCCAGTCTTTTAATGCATTGACTAACAAGTTAATCGAGTGGTTCAATATAATGGCAAGTCTAGGCAAGCCAGGACTGCTGCACCAGTAAAAGTTCAGCTTCTATGCTCCTTCACCAAGACCCAGACTCATTAGTTGACCCAATGATAGGAGCACCTTCCCAGAGATCTCGGTAATCAGGAATTTTCTCCCCTTTCACCCTTGGACTCTGAGGGGGAAATGAGTTCTCTCGGGACTCCATCTATTTCATCACTTCCTGATGAAACTAGATATGCACCCTCGGGGAAGTTACAAATACTGATGATGGGAAAAAAGAGTATGCACATGACCTCTGATCTATATTTGTCTGTGTTATATGTAACATGGCGATTCAGTTAAAATTTTAATTACGATGGAAAGGAAAATGTTTTTGGTAATGGAAGGTATAAAGTATGGAGATTTATTTTGAAGAGAACTGAAGGAAAAGTGTTTGTCTTAAAGTTGGTTATTTCTGAATGAATGGGAAGAGGCAAACTGAAGGAATGAGGCAAATGGTAGAGGTTTGTGAAGAGAAATCCTGAGGGGAAATTTAGACTATTGGTCTGCTACTGATGTTATAGAAAAGTTTTCTGAGTAGAAAACAAGGATTCCGTGCTTAATCAAAATAATTTCTGTGTTTTATGTTGCTTTAACAAGTTTTCTGAGACTTTTAATATTGGCTCAAAGTCTGAGGGCCAGACACTCCTGGCTATACATTTCGAAACTTGGTCTGTGTCCAAAATTCAAAGGAAGCTCCAAAAGTTGGGGCCTAGACCCAAACTCCATAGACTGCGTTGGTGCCAGTCCAATAACTGGGATAGGGCAGAGAAGGAAGTTCCTGGTCTAGGGCCCGAGGTGGCACTTCAGCAGTAAACCCAAGACTCCACCCTGATTCCCGAATCTACCAACAATTAAATGAGTCATGGGGGTCCTGGTCTAGAATATGGAGTTGGGAATCGTGGCTTCTCCCATTTGCAGGACTTCTCCTCATGCTCTTCATAGTCTTATTTGGTTTCTGTATCCGGAACTGTCTCCTCACGCCTAGACAGATGGTTGTGACATCCGGACCACCCTTATATCAGCCCCTAGGCCAGGAAGATCAGAAGGTGGATGCCCTATAAGAATTTAAAGGGCATCAAAAGAGGGGAATGAAGAGGAATTTTCCACTCAAATGGCTAAGAACAGATGTATTGCCTTTGCTTGTTAAGCCCTATAAAAGTAAGGTTAGCCCTGAGCTTGGGGCCCAGATCTTCAGAGTGCTGGCTCTTCTGGGACCGCCGGTGTAATAAACCTGAGTTCTCCAACTTTCCAAGTGGTGCTTGGTTTCTCGCTGGTCTTGTTTCACAAGATTTCTGCCACAGTGTATCTACTACACCATTTCTGTTTTTGATAATTCTACCTCTCTATTGTGGCAACTATTCATTGTTGCCTCTTTATCAAAGAACTAGGCTTTTCATTTGTTCTTTTTCAGATGACATTATGACATTATCAAATATCATGAAACCTTTCTCTTCAGTGAAAAAGACATTCCATTCCTTCAGGATCACCTTTTAATTGCATGCTTATGGCAGATCTTTTATATGGTGTTCTCTCTCTAGTCAGTCTATCTCTTGTGACTCCCTAGCCCTCTACAATGAGGCATCAATAAATACATTTAAGATGTATTTATTGGCATAAGATCAGGAGGTATATATGTGAAAAAGATATGGTCTCTGCCCTTGAAACACACAGTATAATGGAGGAAAATGAGAAGAAAGAATTCCCACTGAACTTGGGAAGAAGTAGAAGTGCTGTGGAATCACAGATAAAGGAGCAGGCAAGGTCATCACAGAACATGTAATGTACTGTTGTTTAGCAGGAAAAAACAATTGTTCTCTTGATCTACTATTAGAATTGAAATATTGATAACCTTTGAAGAGGACAATTGATACCATTTAAAGCCTCATCAGAAGCACATGCCCTCTGAACATGTCTAGAAATTTGTAGAGAGCCTGACTCCTGGCCAAAGCATTGGCAAAGCCATGCTTGACTATGTTGCAATCTGCCAACGGCAAAGAAGCAAACAAAGAACAGATGGCTGCTTGTGGTTTAGCACAGATATCCGGGAACAGACAGGCCTTCGGGAGATTATTGTTGCCAGCAAGTTTCAAGTTCCAAGAAGACTTCCTCCCTTTCCTTGACCTTTAGGTATATATAATAAACAGGCTGAGCTTGCCTTGGGGTCACTGTATCTCCATCAGAGTGCAGTGTCCCACCTGGCCCCAGCTTTTCCTATATTGTGTCTCTGTGTTTTTCTTAATTCTCCATTGCCGCCCCTCCCCCTGCCCCTCAGGTTAATCCTCTAGTCTTGCAGGTCTGGCAGGAATTTATGCTAAGGAAGTAATAGGGTAAGGTGCAATGGATGCTGTGGTGTGTATTGTAATTCCCCCACTTCAAGACCAAGACACTCATTCCCCAGCTACTGGAGTGGTGGTGACAGACAGCTCTCAGTTGAGTCCGTTCAGGGAATTGCCCACAGTGGTGGAGAATCATACTGCCTAAGGTAAAGCTTCCTCCCCCTGGGGCAGTTTGCATCTAGTGAATGGACAATGAGGTGTATAAAGCTCTGGACCCTTTACCTTAATTAGGACAACTCTGAAGTCATTCCAGGACTAGAGGTTCCTGTGTTGTGACTGCATCAAAATTTAACCTTTTGTCCAATCAGCCTTCCTTTACTCCCTCTATAGGAACTGATCCCAAGACTACTCCCAAATATACTTCCTAAATGCAAATCTTTATCTCAGTGTCTGTTTGCTAGGGAACCTGACTTGCGACACAAAAGAATAAATGCAAATTAGGCGGATTTTTATTTTAGAATGTGTATGTGTGAAGAGTAAATGTTATGAATGTCCAACAATAGGGAATTTGTTTAATGGATCATGATACATCCATAACATGAAATACTATAGAACCATTCAGAATAATGTAGATATTTGTTGACTTGAAATAAGCTTTTTGTTGTTATTGTTGAGATGTAACATACAAATTATAATTATAAACAAATTATAAGTATAGAACTCAATAAGTTACTCCAAAGTGAATATATCTTTGTTCACCACTATCTTTGTTCAGTTAAGAAACTGAATTTCACCAGGACCCCAGATACGTTTTAAGAGAAAATCAGAATCTGAAGCTGCATTTATAGTATCACATATTTTATGAAAAGATATACATAGCATAGACAAAAGTATGGAAATTACACACTAAAATGTTAATAATGTTTTTCTGGGTGATGAAAATACAAATAATATATTTCTATTTGTTTATCAAGAATTTTTATACTTTGTATCTTTTCCCATTCTTACCTCCCATTTGGTAACTTAGAGAAATATGTACTGGAACTTCTTAATGAATAATTACTGACTATTGACTTGTTCCTAAAATTCATTAAGGAGTAATTCTGCATTATGAACTCTATTGCTAGATATATCTCTAATTTCTGGGTCTCTGAAAGACTGTATTCCTGAAACTTTTTATTTACCCAATGAATTGATAATGGAAATACAGACAGGCCACTATTGTTTTTTCCTACTATAGAAATCAACATATAATAAATTAGTATGTTAAATTTTAATGCTTATTCTTTATGCCATCACATATACAATTAAAGTTTTGAACTTCTTCAAATGTGAACACATTATAGACATTAAAAAATTTTAAATACAAAGATAGAAGTTTGTGCATTTTATTTAATGTGAAAATACACAAAACCCATATTAGGGTGAAAATCCATTTCTTGCTGGTCTCTTGACAGGAATTCTGGAGTGTGAGGTGGAAGGTGAAAACTTTTCTCCTCCCTTTTTGTGTTTCTGTGTGCATGAATTTGTTTTTTAGTTAAACCAAAGGCAATTAATTGGTGAATATAGCCACAAAGTAACTTTGGCTCTCTGAAAAGCATTAAAGTCTTAAGGAAATGATCTTATATTACAATCCAATCTTTCTTCCTGGGAAGTATTGAGAGGAAGATTAGTAGAAGAAGAAACACTGAAAAAAATCCAAAATGTTTTAACTGGGAGAGATCTTAGAAATCATCTTTCTTCACTTTTTCATTTCTCAGAAAACATTACCAAGGCTCAGCGATATCTTGCATGACTTAGCCACATAACCTACTGACAGAGGTCCAGCTGGTGCTGAGGGGGGTGAGTTGCCTGGCAACCACAGTTGTCCTCACACACAGTGCATGCTGACAGAGGAATATCCTCTCCTGCTCACATAAACAACCACAGCACTGCTGAGGTTTGCTTTCCTATCTCTTCAATGAGATATAAAATGGCTAAAAGAAAAAAAATTAGAGTTGAGTTTAGGATGGAACCAGACAAACAGAGAGGGATTAAGGATTAGCCTTTCTGGAGAAGTGAGACCCATATACTATTCAGGCAGAGGAAAGTCCGGCCTGATCAGATTGCAAGAGAGAAGGCATCAGGAGTGTTTAATCCAAAACTCAAAGCAGGTAAGCCAGTGGGGTCAGGAGGCTGGACTTAGTGACTCAATAAAGGCTCCACTTAAGTAGATGCGAGACTTTTTCCCTAAACTGGATAAGGCTGAACTCTCTTCACTTGATATGCCTGCATGGACTTTCCGGTCCACATGGTTTGTCCCTTAACAATATCTCCCAGTTTTGGGAGAAGAAGCACTGTTGTGTTAATTGTAACTTTCTTAATGATTAACACCCGGAGGAAAGCATGAAAAATGTGAGACTCAAAACGTTTCAAAGCAAATGACTTCTCTCAAGACTTTGCTTTCTTGATGGAGACAGCATGTGAGGCCTCTCAAAGAGAGGCAGGGATGCCGCTTGGAATAGCTAAACTCCTGGGGGCCTTTTCCTCCTAAAACGATTCCCCTTCCTTCAGGGTTTCCAGAGATATCAACAAATGAGCCCTAGGGACTGGAGAGATTGGAGCCCTGACCACTTATGTCTTCCTTGCCTTTTCTTCCCTCACCCCAGCCATTCCAATGGAAGTGCCTGAGTCCCCAGTCCCCCTAACTCCACAGGTGCAGGCAGCCAGCAAAGCCAGTCTTGCCTTCTCCCATGACACTTCATAGCAGGAGGAGTGGTGGGAGAACTGGGGGAAATCCAGAGTTAGAAGAAGAGATCAATTTCACAAAGTGATATTGCAGCCCTTTCGGTGCACATCCCGGGGGCATACCAGGCAGCGTAGTGTAGTGAGGACATTGCGCTGAAGGTCAGGGACCTAAGGCTGGTTTCTGTTTCTGCTGCCAAGGTGCTATATGACCTTGGGAAGCTCTGGCCCTAAGTCTCCTCGTGCGTATAATGGAAGGACTGGAAGAAGGTCTCTTATATGGCTTTTGTCCTTCCATTCCTTGAGTTCAAGGAAACTGTCTATATCTTTTACATATTGAAGTCTTTTGCATGGCATTCAAGATACTTCTACTTCTACTTAGGCCTATATTTTTTCTCTGTGCCTTTCCCCCACCTCCTCCCAGTTACGTGGAAAAACTCGCTATTTTCTAAATACGCAGCCCTCTGCTACTTCTCTATCTGGCCTTTTTTCCTGTCTGAATTGCCCTTCCCTTACCCCAATTAAAAAAAAAAAAAAGTTGTTTTTAAAAGTCCTCCCCAAGGTAATCTTTGGTCTGACACGTCTCTGATTCCCTCTATTTCACTCTCTTTCTCCCATTGCTTCCTAATAACCTTGTCTTCACCTGTACCAGAGCTCAGAGCTCTTTTCAAGGTGTGGTTTGTAGTACATCTCTAGGGGTTGCTTCTGTCGGGGAGTATTCTCAGCACTTGGGTCTAAAACAAAGTCCTTGATTTCATTACTTAGCTCAGGGGTCTCCAACCCCTGGGCCATGGATCGGTACAGGTCTGTGGCCTGTTAGGAATCGGGCCACACAGCAGGAAGTGAGCAGCAGGCAAGCAAGAGAAGCTTCATCTGTATTTGCAGCCGCCCCCCAGCGCCATCACCGCCTCAGCTCCACCTCAGATCGTTAGATTCTCATAGAAGCATTGGTCTCTGGTGCCAGAAATGTTGGAGACTTCAGGCTTAGCTCTTCTCAGGAGAAGACAAGATCTGTGGCTCTGGTGGAGAATGTAGATTTCAGGCTCCCTGATCCCTTAGGTTCCCTGCCTTCCTCTCTTATCAGCTGTTTTCTTTCACATAGGAGTCCTGGTCAATAATTAATGCCACTGTGATAAGCTATCAGAGGAGCTAGCACAAATGGGCTACCCTTAGGTAAGAGAAAGAGGCACTGGTTCTTGACCTAGAAAGGAAGGGTTGGGGAAGGATCCTAAAATGAATGAAAACCCAAAGACCACTGAATCACGGAGCTGAAAGGTAATTAGATGCTTTCCTATTAGGAACCACAGACACCCAAGTCTCAATATTTCCTCAGACACTCTGGGCAGTATCTGACCTCCATTTAAGAAGACCCAGGGCTGGTACTTGGAGTGGAAGAGGACATAGAGAGAACGTGATCTGTCCTTTGGGCTGAGAAGAACAGTTATAGTGTCAGGAGGCTGGGAGGGGAAGATGGGAGACTAGGCCCTTCTCTGTGTGTTCTGGAGATCAAGATGTTGACTACATTTGGTGGTACCCACACAAATCAGAGCTGCCCTCTGGGAAAGTGCAACCTGTACCTAGTTGGCCTCAAACAAGGGCTCAGGTGTTAGAACTCTTTTCTTTCCCAGTTCATGCTGATTCCCTTTATTCCATCCCCTTTCTCCCATTGCTTCCTAATAACCTTGTCCTCGCCTGTACTGGAGTTCGGAGCCCTTATCAAGGTCTGGTTTATATTACAACTGCTTTTGTTGGGGAGAATTCTCAGCACTTGGGTCTAAAACAAAGTCCTTCATTTAATTGCTTAGCTCAGGGGTCCCCATCCCCCGGGCTGTAGACCGGTACTAATCCATGGTCTGTTAGGAATTGGGCTACACAGGAGGAAGTGAGCGGATGTATGGGGGTGAAATGGGCTTGGAAAGAGAAATGAGAGGTCTTATGAAATGGGGATCATCAACAGGAATAATAACCTGCACAGCCTTGAAAGCTTTTTGCCCTTTGGTAGTTGTCATGTGAGATGAAATGTTGGGGTATGAGGAGGAGGGAGAAGATTGAATAGTGTTTCACTGGGGAAGGGGTTTCTCAGTTGAGGCCTGTAAATGCACAGCTCACGACAGGCTTCAGGGGCTGTGCTGTTTGTTTCCTAAGAAACTTTTTAGCTTCATAGGATCATAAAGTCTCCAAGTTACTACAACCCAAACTGACCTTTGCCTCCATGGAGCTGGCTCCAGAGAGTCCAGAGCCTCACTCTTGAAGAGGAGTCAAGAAAACTGTGCTTAAGTCAGGAGAGGAGCAGATAGCTACTTGAGAGAAAAGTATGGGAGGCATGGGTGGGCCCTTGCCACACAGCTGATCTCTAAGGAGGTTCCTTGGGACCCAGAGCCCACAAATGCAGTGTAGTTTTAATATTCCTGTGCTGCCTTTGGCTCTAGGAGGATTTCAGAGATTAATTTCCAGGCATTCTGTGGAGGGGGAGAAAAATGCACTTCCTTGCACTTTCCCATCCACACCTGGGATAAGCCAGTCACTGATGTGGCTTCACGATGTGATGTGGTCTTGGGAGTTTGCCTTGAACACTCAAATTTGTCCTCTCTCCACCCTCTTGTGCTTCTTCATGTGCACATGAATAAACTTTGTCTAGTTTCTTGTTAACCTTTTGTCAGTTAATTCTCAGGCCCTCTAAATGTGTGGGAAAATTTTTTCTCCCAGCACCACTCAAGATGATAACAGTACTATTTAAAGACTAAGAAACAAACAAAACATGGGTGGAGGGTGGGAAGGCTGATGAAACGAAAATCTCTTGCCATACCATGTCTTCCTTAGCCCCACTTCGCTTCCAAATTCATACACATTAGCAAATAACATTGACTTGAATAAAGAGTTCTTGGATATCATGGGGCAAAACAATTTAAAAACTTCCTTTTAAAGAATTCTGTTCTTCCTACCAAGGTCCCTATCTTCTCTCCTCTTCTTTCTTCTCCTACTCAGGATTTCAAAACTGGCTATTATTTTCAGCTCAGGTTTTTAGCAAAACAAAGGCGGAGCAGGTTCTTGAATCCAACCCCTGTAAAAAGCAATTCAGAGACCACCAGTGTTAAACAGATTCCTTGAGTGTGTGTGTGTTTTGGGAGAATCTGAACCTCATCCCATGTGAACAATCACAGGGCTGCCATTTATAGATTCTTTCAAGCATATTTTAAGTGCTCTGCATATCTTACTATATTTTGTCCTAATAACAAATCTAAGAGGTACATATTATTATCCATCCCCATTTTAGGAGAAACTGAGGAGAAGAGAAATAAATCAAGTTCTGTAACTTGCCCAGCTCTCAAGGTGCTAATCCAGAGTCTGGACTGAGGTCGTTTAAATCCAGAGTATGGATGTGATGCAGGAGCGGGCAAATTCCCCCGAGCAGCCCTGCACAGAGAGAGAAAGGGTTCTCCACAGAGCTCAGGAAAGAATTCAAGTGCACGTCAGCGTTAGAGTCAAAAGGAAAGTTTATTAGAGAAGGGGTAATGCTCCACAGACAGAGCATTGACTTCTCTGAGAGGCAAAGAAAGAATCTGAGAGAGACTCAGAGGGACAGAGACAATAGAGGAACCAAGAAAAGGACACTGAGAGGGACGGAGAAAAGACAGTGAGAGGGAACACCAGTGTTCGGAGAGTTCAGTTTGTATCATTCTTAGTTTCTATGAATTACAGTTTAAGACTTTGTTTTCTATTTTCCTTTGATGGTATGGGTACATAGTATGAAAAGTTAAGATCTTGTAATGAGAAAAGCCTGCTGGCAATTCCCAGCCTATGATCTATAGGTTCCCCATGGTTTTAGCTGTAAGGAATAAATGAATGAATTTATTTTGTGTAGAGCATGACTCAAAGACTGTTTTCCCTTCATAGTGTGGGTAAATGGTTTGTTAGTAATCCCAGCAGAAATCTTCCTTTGTTCTGTAGGTTTCCACGTGGTCTGGTATCCTGGCCTTAGGGCTGATCGGCATACTACATACAGTCTCTGAATATAGCTTGATTTAACATTTAGTTCTCTTGGCCCCTCTCTACATTAGAGGGACTTTTTTTTTTTTTTAATTTAAAACAATACTCATTTATTATCTCACAGTTCTGTAGGCCAAACGTTCAGCGCAGTGTGGCTGGATTCAGTAAGGGTCACACTGGGATGCAGGGTCCTATTTCAAACTCACTGGTCGTTGGAAGAATTCTTCTCAGGCTTCCTGCATTGCCTCTTCCTCCATCTTCAAGCCAGCAACTGCATATTGAGTGGCTATGCTTTGATTTCTTCTGGCCTTTTCTTTTACTTCTCTGGCTTTTAAAGGACTCATGTGAATACATTGAGCCCACTCAGAAAATTTAAGATAATCTTCCTACTTTGAAATCAACTTATTAATAACCTTAATTATATCTGCAAAATCCCTTCAGTACCTAGGTTAGTGTTTGATAACCAGAGAATGGAATACATGGTGACATCTTTAGAATTCTGTCTCCAACAAAATCTAAAAAAGTACAGGCTAAAAACATTAACATGTAGCTAAGTAATATTCAAACTTGTTTTAAGCAACTATAGAGAGAGGGTGAAACATATTTATAAAAAAAAAGAAAGAGTAAAAAACACCTGCTAACCTTGAATTTTTTTGCCTTGATTCTAGTTTTAAAAAAAACTTGGGTGATGGACTGAAGGTAGCTTAGGAAGAGAATTTAGGTCTGGAAACTTTTAACTGGTGATACTGATGCAGGTAATTTAATCGCTGAGACTCAGATAAAAAGTGAATAATATTAATGCATTATAGGATTGTTATGAGAATCAAGAGAGATAATTTCTGGAAAGTTTTTTTTAGCATTATATTTTATTTTATTATTAGTTTCAAGTATACAGTACATTGGTTAGACATTTATATAGTTTATGAAATGATCTCCCTGGTTACTCTATCACTCATCTGACTCTACACACAGTCATTACCTTACTGCTGACTGCATTCCCTATGCCATGCCCCCATCCCCATGACCACCTATTAACTTCTAATTTGTACTTCTTTAATCCTTCACCCCTTTCTCCTAGCCCCCCAAACTCTCTATCCTCCAGCCGTCACCAGATTGTCCTCTGTATTTGTGAGTCTGTTTTTGATTAGTTTGTTCTTTTTGTTCCTTAGATTTCACTTATAAGTGAAATCATATGGTATTTATCTTTCTCTGTCTGACTTATTTTGCTCAGCATTATCACCTCTAAGTCCATCCATGTCATTGCAAATGGTAGGATTTCACTTTTTTATGAGTAATATTCCATTGTATATATGAACCATAACTTCTTTTGGTCTGTTGATGGGCATTTAGCTTGCTTCCATATCTTGGCTATTGTGAATTGTGCTGCCATGAACATAGGGATGCATAGATCTTTACGAATTATTGTTTGCTTTTCTTTGGATAAATACCCAGAAGTACAATTGCTGGGTCAAAAGTAGATCCATTTTAATTCAGAGGGACTTTTGATAGTAATCTTCACTTAAGAAGCACCAAAATTGTCACCCCACAACAACAGATCTTGTTCTAGGAGGGAATTCTGCTAAGAAATTTGATGTTCTCTATTTTTTTCTCCAAAAGGGGGTTGGGGTTTTGGTTATCTTTTGTTCCTTTACTCAACTCTGACCTACAAGATGAGTGATTACTGTAGATAACAACTCTCACGCAATCACCTTCAGCACCTCAGGAGTATTGAGGTGGCCAGAACTGGGTGAAGTCAGGTAGAGGCTTACTTCTTCAATCTGTTCAGACATTCCCCCTCTCCTTCTCCAGATCTGAGAACCTTCCACCTAGAGACAGCCACTCCAGGACTCCTGGAGAGAGAGAGGACCTCCCTTTCCCTCCCTCTCCAGTGATCACAAGTTATGTGCCCTTTGCTAACTTCAGAGGGCTGTTTGGTGAAAATGGCCCCCAAAGAGATAATAAGGACTTGGTTGGGATTCAAGCATCAGTGCCGTAGTGGCTTTCTCTGCTGCTTTTTGTGAACATGCAGAGAGATGTGATTCACATGGTAAGAAAGGCTCCTGTAGGCAAAGACCCAGCAACCCTGAAAAGAGATAATTCCCCACTACTTCTTTGCAACGCCCTTGTTTTCCTCTGGACTGAAACCGAGATGCTCCTCCCACCCTTTTTTTCTTGGAAGCCAAGCCTCTTTGTAATCTACATAAGGTCCACACCCTAGGGATCTAGTGACTGTAGAAACTGGCCCCCAGCCTGCTTTCTCCGACAGTCCAATACAGAGACCCCGGTAAGTGGCCCAAGAGGTGGATGCAGGAACTGCTTTTGCTTGAGGGTTGGAGAGGAGGGAGCCAGGGTGGGTGAGGATAGCACAGAGAAAGTTTGGGTTAGGCAAACATCAGCTGAGAGCAGAGCTGGAGTTGGTCTGAAGCACTAGGGCTGCAGAGAACCCATGAGGTTGAAGAAGGAGCAGACCCACGTTGGGGAAGGCGAGCATCTCTCTTTGGAATACAATGGCGTCCCTTTATGATGCCAGTGTCAGGCACTGGGTTGAGCTTCTTTTGTATTGTTGGACAACAGGGCTCTGTCTGCCATGATCTTGAATGTCATGGTAGTGTCAGGGATACAATTTGGCTCATGATTTACTCAAAATGATCTTCTATTGAGCTACTAGAGCACTGGGTACGAATACATTTTATTTTTCAAATGTATTTTAGATCAAAAAGCCTTCAGTAATTAAAGACAGGACTGCCAAGATTTTAGGTCACTTCCAAGGTTACCACCCAGAGAGGAGGACATCTTTGCTGTAGCTAGTGGGAGTCAAATGCTCTTGGAGAAGAGTATATGTGAGTGTCTCATTACCTGGAAAATCTCGCAGAAATAGGGCTGACCTGAAGGGAGACTGTAACCCAGGGAGGCCACAGGTGGGATCTGGGGCTTTCTCTCTAAAGTGATGCTTTCCTCCTTTCTCCCTTTCCTGGCTAGGCTCCTTCAGGGGAGTAAGGCCACCATGGCTCAGGCGAAGTCCCTGATCTTGTTCTCACTGCTACTCCTAGTGCTGCTGGCACTGGGGTGGGTTGAACCTTTCCGGGAAAGGGAATCACAGGCCAAGAAGTTCATTCGGCAGCACATGGACCCAGACGGCTACCCCAGCATCAGCTCCAGCTACTGTAACCAAATGATGAGGCGCCGGAACATGACGAAAGGATGGTGCAAGCCAGTGAACACCTTTGTGCACGAGCCCTTGGTTGATGTCCAGGCTGTTTGCTTCCAGGAAAAGGTCACCTGTAAGGATGGGCAGTCTAACTGCTACCAGAGCAGCTCCAGCATGAGCATTACGGACTGCCGCCTGACAAACGGCTCCAAATACCCCAATTGTGCATACCGAACCAGCCAGAAAAAGAGGCACATCATCGTGGCCTGTAACGGGAACCCATACGTGCCGGTCCACTTTGACGCTTCGGTAGAGGTCTCCACCTGAGACCTTAGCAGTGAGGTGCCCCACCTTATTGTGTCACCTGCCTCTCCCCCTTTCTTCCTTGCCCTGAGGGAAATAACTCAAGTTAGGGCTCCTATCCAACACAAACATGCTTCCCTGGCCTGAGACTTGCCCCTGAGTGGTTTGGGGGGGCGTGAGAAGTGGGTTGTGAGATGGGCCCCATGTCAACCACTTCACTGCTTCTTTCAATAAAACTTAATTGCAACCACCTGGATTCCTGAAGCTGTTCCTGTCCAGGTTCCTTTTAATGTGATTGCTTTCCTGCCAGGAGCGAGAACTGTAAATCAGGTTCACTTTGGTGAGTCGCAAATGGAATAATTAAATGCCTCGTCTTCTAACTCTTGGCTTTTAGAAACCTGAGATCATTCCTTTCATTATATTCTTTGCCAAGTATAACTTTTTAAGTGTTTTAGAGGAGACACTGTTTCATGATGTGACACCTGTCTGATCCTGGAGCTGGACCTGGACTGGAACAGAAGTTGCTTCCCTCAAACCCCTCTTAGAGACTAATCATAATCGATGTTCATTCTGACCATAATAAATGTTCATGCTAACATAAATCAGGACCCCTCACCTGCCTTCTTTAACTTACTAGCTCCTGGAATAGTCTGTTGTCCTGACCTGGTCAAGAAAGAAAGTAATATCTGTACCTGATAGCATTCACATGCTAATGCCCATGACTATCCCCATCTTGTACCTTATGTAATTCTTTGGCACCTGTCAAGTGCCATAGGGATCTATTCTGTCTCGCAGCTGCCCAAGACATGCCTTGTATGTTAGTTTCCCTTAATGAACTCTATAAATTACCAGACTGGAGTGGCCAGACTCTTTCTTTGGTTTTTCCCTGCCCTCCCCTTAGTGAGGCAGATTTTCAGTTCCAGGACCTTTTCCCGAGTCTGCATGTACTAACAAGTGTGGGCTGTTTCAGATAACAGGAAACTACAGGGAACACTGTCATGCTGGGTAAACTGACAGAAGGTGAAGCTCAAATTCTAATATCTGTGACATGGAAGGAAGAACAATAGGACTTCAGGAAGACCCTGCTCAGGGTGGAAAGGAAGAGTATATAAAATTGTGATCCTAATTTTCATTTTTTTGAAGGAGTTATTACTAAATCAGAAAAATGATCATCTCTTGCTTTGAAAGTTGGAATCTTCAATTTAGAAGCTAGAAGGGACTTTAGAGGGAAAATAACTAGATTTCAGCTTTTATACCAACTCTAATTGGAGGTACCTGCCTAGGCTACTGTAGAAGAACTTCTAAAAAGTGATGAGGTAACAGTAGTCTCTATCAAAGGCATGAGAGAGGTAAAGGTGTATGTGCCACCCATGTGCTACCCCTAACCTAATGTAACCCCCGCCTTTTACAGAGAAACGACCTGAATCTCAGAAAGGTTAAGTGACTTGCTCACGGCTGCTGCTAATTAGTGGCATACCTGGGAGCAGACCCCAGGTCTTCTTCTTTCTGCCCCTGGAGTCCACTCAAGAAAAAAATCCCCCAGGCTCTGCTTTACGACATGCTGTGGAGTCGTGGCTCTCTCTCCCTGAGCTTGCTGGCAGGTCTCACAGGTTCCCAGACTAACTGGCCTGTGGATTTACTCAGTTATTGGCAACTCTTCCTTACAGCCATTAAAAAGATTAGACTCGACTTCTTTCATCTCGTAATCATTTCATTTGATTCCCTGTTTATAGTTGCATCTGGCTCTAGACAGGTGACAGAAAGAGAAAGGCCCTTCTTCCAATCAGTTTGATTCGTTCTGTCATTGTCTTTACATACTACAGTTTTAAATGCTGGAAGTATGTAAAGTAAATTCTTAGCTCTGGAGCCTTCTGTATCAAGAGGAAGGTGTTAATGTAAGTAACGTCCAAACATGTAGTTTATGAGTTTATTTGAACCAAACTGATGACAACTGATGGGAAGCAAAATCTCAACAAATCGAGGAAATGCTCTGGAGAATGTCAGTTTTGCAGTTTATTTTATATATTAGAATCAAAAGAGGAGATGTACAGAGGGTTATAAGAAATCCATTGGTGGTAGATTAAGGGGGTGGGAGGAAGCAACGCAAAGAAATCTTTGAGATTGAATATACATTGGTGGGTACAGGAGAGTTAATAATTAACATTTACAGCACATAGACGTGGTATTCAGGGTGAGGCTGGATAGAGTGCCCAGACATGCCCCCTTGCCCTCCAGGATATGATTCCAGAAATTTCCTTTCTTCAGACTTCCCCCTGTTTTAGCCCCAGCAAGGGGAGATAAGCCCAAACCAGTCTTTTCCAGTTTACGTATCTTTGGCTAAGCCATGACTTTTGGCCACTTACATCATTATAAAGTAATCTGCATTGCAGATACTGTGGCTCCCATCATGCACCTGACGCCATGACAGTTCTGGAAACACCATGTAAGGAAGAAAGAGCAGAAAACTGAGCTTACCACCTTCTGGGAGGAGACAACGAAGCTTCATCAGTACCACATTTCTGGGCTTTACCTCCAAGAAGAACAAAAGTCTAGAATGGAGACATCCTCACATGACTCTCTCTCTCTCCCTGAGTTTGCCCACATTCTCCCCTTGAGTGTATACTTTCTCTTTAATAAACCTTGTGCTTTCCTGCTTGCTATTTATCTTGCCTCTGAACTCTTTCTCGGGGCATAAGGCAAGAACGTGGTCACTGGAACTCCAAGCTCTCCAGCAATAAGGGAACAAGATAACAATGAGGTGTTCTGTGGTCTTGCGTTCTGGTGCTATGGGTGTGCTATGAGAGGTTTGGAAAATGAGATTATTCTGACATTTCAAAGGTATGTCATCTAAAATGCAAAAAGACAATGGGCAGGCTCACTTAACATAAAAATTGACCTTGGTCAAGGAAGCTACAGGCCTAGGATGTGATTACCCACCATGATCTGCTTTTAGTTAGGAATTTTTATGTTCAGACCACCCTATGTAATTACTTTTGCTCTCTGAGTTTGTAGGACCCACCATGCTGGCCTCTCTGAGCTTTTCAGATTTAGTATGTGGCCCCTTTTTTTGTCTACAAAGGCTTGCAGGTGAGAGGGGCCATATCCCTGCATTTCTAGCGTAATGGGAATATCACTCCTTACCAGCAGTGAGGATAGAGGAGGAATAAAAGGAGCCTAGATTTCTAGATATCTTTCCGATAGCCAAAATTTTCTTAAGTTCATCTCACCCTGTTACCAAGGCCACAGGTCCTCATTTTCACTCCTGCTAGTGCTAAGAAAACACTTTAGTGGAGCTTCTAAGAATGCTTACTTGGAGTTTTGCTGCATCTATATCTGCACATTCACCAACTCTGGCTTCTGGCTCCTGGCACTGACTGGGTGTAAACCTAAAAATAAAAAGCAAAAATGAGAAGCAAGCATTTATTTGGGATCCAAAATAATTGCAATTCAGAAGAACAAATTCAGGCAAAACCTTAAATAGTGTTCAACTTTTACAGGAGAGGAGCTCAGGGTTTATATGGGGAAAAGGGAGGAAGATAAGGTAAGTTGTATTAAAGAAGAGTTCATTGGTGCTAGATGAGGTAGGGTTAGATTTGTCCTTCATGGACTGGCTTGAGATTCAGCTAGAATTGTGTTTCATTGATTGGTTAGTGATTTGGTCATCGGCAAAGCTCAATTTCATCAGTCTTTACAAATAAGATATTCTCATTCTTACTGACTTCTTGGAATGATGGTGGTTTGGTCCAGTTTGGAAGGTGAAGTAAAATAAGACGTGCTGGGCAGTTTCTCTAAAATAGCTACTCCAGTTCTATTTTAATATGGCTCCATTCATGTTATCTTTCATACTGGCCATTGGAGAACTGGGGGCCTCCATCTGGGGAATAAAGTGAAAGGTGACAACAAGTGGTCTTGGTGCAGACTTGCACAGCTAGGGAACCAGTGGGGAGGGAAAGTGCTCTGTATAGGAGGATACTGGGAAAGGAAAGACGGAGTTCTGTTCTGGAGGAGGTCAGGCATAATCAAGGAGAGGAACAGTAATCTGGAGACAAATCAGAGGTCTCTGTTCTGTAGGGAGACTATTGTTACCCCACAAATAAAGCAGTACTAACCCCTCCCAGGAGACTAACCTGGGCAGATTAATTATTAAATGGAGGTACTAACATTTTAACATGGTTATCTGCTTGAAGGCAGAAATGACCATATCCAGTGAATTGGGGATTCCTGTTGGTGTTGAATTGATACCAATGACCATAAGTTGACATGAGCTTTCTAACTGTGAAACAAAAACCTGCTTCCGATCCCTATTCTTGCCTTTTTAGGCTAATTCAGACCTCACAGTGCAAGTGTGAACACTAGAGGCTCTGAATATGTTCGTCTGTGACAGAAAACACTTCAATATTGCTTTTGGGAATTGATCATGAATGTGGGACAGCCCTTCATACGCGTGTTTCATGATTTATGATGGAGGTCCTGCATACAAGTTACAGAATGAAAGTGTACTTCCCAAAAACTAGACAGTGACACACCTGGAAGCATCTCAACACTATTTCCCAGGAACCACTTTCTAGGGGGCAAATCGCATAGTACCTCTGCAAATGATTCAGTAACTTCACATATATTTTGAGTTTTTTTGTTACTTGTCGTGAGTGTAGGTGGGAAGATGTTTTCTCGTCTTCCTCCCTTCACGCTTATCTCCTTTTCCATTCTCTTATGGTCTTCTTAATTACAATAAAGAAGGCATCATTCATCTGAATGGACAGTCTCACTGGGCATGTTTTATTTGTGAGTGTACTTTAAAGCTCATCATGGCTATATGTCATTCTCTAGTTTCTTCTTGCTACATGTCTGGGCAGGGCCTATATGCTGGGTCAGTTTCCTTCCTTTTCTGCATTTCCTGAGTATGCAGCTGGGTAGATAATTGCTCAATATTTTTATTGTGGTGATTCTTTTTATGGGTGTATAGATATGTCAAACTTATCAGATTGTACTTTAAATATGTATATTTTACCATATGCTAATTATATCTCAATAAATCTATTTTTAAAATGTGCTTCCCATACCCCTACTACTACAAAGGAAAAAAAAAAATGTGTCCTCTATGTGAATCTAAACCTTTCATAGTTGCTCACAGTGCAAGAGCAGAACTTATAATGAATAAGAGAAAATCGAGCAAAAAAAAAAATAATATTTAGAAGGAACTTATTAAACATCCTTCCTTGGTCACCACAGCAGTTTTTGTAAAAGAGGGATGGATTCATGACTACTAAATAGGGAAAGTCCTGCGCTTCTCTGCTTCCTTCCTTCTGATACAGGGAAGAGGCATGAGAACTATACAAATTGACAGAGTATTAAACCAGGTTGTATTCAGAGCCTGCAACATGCAGCTTAGACACAGAACTTGGTTGTCCAGCCTCATGACCAGACCAGGAAGAACTTACAGAACAAAGAAAGATTTTTGCGGATATTGCTCGCAACACTTTACCCATACCATTAACAGTTATCCATACTATGAAAGGAAAACAGAAAAACAAAGTCTTTAACCTGTACCCTATACAAAATAAACCCACCATTCATTCCATTCTTTATTCCCTAGG
>NW_006441068.1:449934-479252 GCF_000325575.1 Pteropus alecto | reverse complement strand
CTGCTGAGATTACTAACTATTTACTCATACTTTTAATGCTGCATACCCATACCATGAAAACAAAAACAAAAACAAAACAAAACAAAAAACAGATATAAACTTAGTTTCTCAAATACTCAAGAGTCTCTTTGATTCTGAGAAGAGACCACACTCTGTCTATAGAACATTATTCCTTTTCTAATAAACTTTTGCCTCCAACTTTGGCTTGCTCTTGAATTCTTTTAGGAGCCAAGAACCTTCCCACTCTTGCTGTAGGGCTTGAGTCCCCACTCAGAGGGATTTGCCCCATCCTGCATCACTTCCTGATGATTCTGGCTGGCTCCTCACTCTGACTCCTTGCCTGCCACACCAGGACCCAGTGTTGTTGCTGTTCAATTCTCAGTTCGAAATATAGTACAGAAATGACTGCGCCTACATGCCACAAAGCACACTGGCTTGCAGCCAGCTTCAGGGCACCGACTGTTTTCTGATTCCTTTAGAAGGGTGTCAAGCAATGATTGCAACATCCATATTTAATGCACATCTATTGAAGGACTGCTGTGGCAAGTCACTGTTCCAGGATGAAAGACAGAAATCTGGGAGCTGGCTACCAAGCGGGCTATTTGAGAATGTTTTGTTTTAGAGGACTGAAACAACTTTCCTTGAAGTTTGTGGTCATTCAAAGGGGAAATGGAATTAACTTTATGGTATACCAGGAATTTTATTAAGCCTATTTTTATTAATTTCATTTAATTCTTGAAACCACCCTGAGAATTAACACTAATCACTCTTCATTAAAAACTTCAGTCTTGTTGTTTGTCTCTGCCACTAAATTAGAGGCAGAAACCAGGTCTTTTTACCTTTGCAAGGCTGGTGATTTGCAAGGTGCTAGACAAAGTAGAGTTTAGTAAATTTTATAAATTAAAGTGAATGGGTATAATATCCTGTACTTAATGAGGCAACTGATTATTGGCAAAGCTAAATAACTCACATAGATAGTAAATGTCTCCTGGTGGGGAAAAGGCGTAATGGTCACCACAACAAGAAGGTATCTTCAGATTGAAGAATGATGCAGGCAACTCCATAGAATATAACAGAATTTATTATAGGATAATTTACTTACAGGGATGTAGAATCGGAGTGGACACATGACCTAGCAGTTCCACACAAATGATTCTCTGCTAACAGACTCTTTTTATAGTACTTTTTAAATCATATAACACAAGTACTAGTGATTGATAAGACAAAGGGACAAAGAATGCAGTACATGTCAGGGGCCATACCTCTTGGTGGTGTTGTGATAGATGATTGTTTATAATCGATACCATTGCCAGTTTGATATTTACCTCAGTTGTCATTCCAGCTATTAGTAAAAAAAAATATTTATGGCTACATTTTAAGGGACACAGGTAATCATCAACTAGAAGGCTTTGGTATGATTTACTAAGGACAGTAAAATTGGTCAAAAGTCACAGAATGAAAACTTAAAGAAATCCAGGATGAAGAGATGGAGTTGGTTTTGTTCACATCTACGTCTACACCGTAAACGACTGTGTCAAAATTGTTTTTTTAACTTTTTATTTTGAAATAATTTCAGATGTACTGAGCAGTCGAAAAAATTATACAAAGATTTTCTGTATATCCTTCAACTAGAATCTCTAAACATTAACATTTTCCACATTTGCTTTATTATTCATACATTTATATAGAGATACGTAATTATTTTTTCTGAATGTGTGAGAGCAAGTTATGGACATGTTGCCCCTTTACCCTTAAATACTTCACTAGGTGTTTCCTAAAAACATGAACAGGACTTTTGAGCATGCTTCTCTTGCTCAGGCCCGCTTCCATATCTGCAAGTATACTTTCTCTTCTAATAAAGCTTTTCTTTTCTGCTAAAAACAAACAAACAAACAAATAAATAAATAAGTGAAATAAAACCGTGAACATTCTTTTCACAAGGACTTAATATACTTATTAAAATCAGGAAATTTGCATTGAAACTATACTAATATCTAATCTACAGACTATATCCAACTTTCATCAATTATCTCATTAACATCCTTTATAACAACAGAACACAATTTTTGTCTGTCTCAGGATCCCAATCAGAATTGTACGAGGCATTTAGTCACATTTCCTTAATCTCTTTTAATCTGCGTACCCTTTAATTTAGTCTTTGTCTTTCATAATTGTGACATTATTAACAAGTATAGGTCTGTCACTTTATAAAATGTTCCTAAATTTGGACTTGTCTGATTTTTTTCCCCTCATGATTAGATTTTGGTTATGTATTTTAGCATCATTTGTGTACAAAAATGATGTTTATACTTCTCAGTGCATTCTATCAGGAAGAACATGATAACTGTCTCATTACTGGTGATGTCAAAACTTGATCATTTGGTTAAGATGGTGTTTATTAGGCTTCTCCACTATAATTTTTAATTTTTCCATTTGTAATTAATTTTCTTATGAATGTGCTGAATTCTTTCTGTTTGTTAATAGTAGGAGAAACTGTGAAGGGGAAGAGAAAGTATATGTGAAGATTGATTTTTTGCTCAATTTTCTATTAACTTAAAAAGGCTCCAAAAATAAACTCTAATTTTTTTTTATTAGTTTCAAGTATATAGCGCATTGGTTGGACATTTATATAGTTTATGAAACGATCTCCCTGATTACTCTATCTTCACTCTGGCTCTACATATAGCCATTATCTTACTGCTGTCTGCCTTCCTTATGCCTCGCTCCCCATCTCCGTGACCTTCTATCAACTCCTAATTTGTACTTCTTTAAACCTTCATCGCTTTCTCCCAGCCCAACATCCCCTTCCCCTCTGGCTGTCACTGGATTGTCCTCTATGTTTGTGGGTCTGTTTCGATTCATTTGTTCTTTTTGTTTTGTAGATTCTACATGTAAGTGAAATCATATGGTATTTATCTTTCTCTGACTTATTTTGCTCAGCATAATCACTTCTAGGTCCATCCATGTGGTTGCAAATGGTAGGATTTCATTTTTTTATGGCTGAGTAATATTCCATTGTGTATATGAACCATAATTTCTTTATCCAATCATCTGTTGATGGGCCCTTAGGTTGATTCCATATCTTGGCTATTATGAATAGTGCTGCTGTGAACGTAGGGGTGCATGGACCTTTACGAGTTAGTGTTTTGGTTTTCTTTGGATAAATACCTAGAAGTGCAATTGTTGGGTCAAAAGGTAGATCCATTTTTAATCTTTTGAGGAATGTCCAGACTGTTTTCCATAATGGCTGTACCAATTTGCAATTCTACCAACAATGTGTGAGGCTTCTCATTTCAGATGTGTTGAAATTTTTACCATTATAATACTACATTGTCTTAAAAATTTATTTCCATACTCGAATTTTCTCTATCCTTATAGACTCTTGTTATGCGATAATGTGACCAGTATGCCACTGATGTCCTCCTCTAAGTAAAAAATAAAAATATTGACTTGGGCAAGCCCAATAGTAGAGCCTATAACAGAGATGTCTCCATGCCTCCAGCCTGGAATTCATTAGTTTCTTCATACGCTGAACAAGCTTTTATTGTATGATCATTATAAGAAATACATTTATTTATGTGCTGCCAATACAAAAATAAATTAAACACAATCTAGTCTCCCAAATACTTGGTCTAATTGGAAAGATGTATATGAAAGCACCTTTAGTACAAATGCTCTGAAAAGTTTCTAAAGATAGGTGAAGACAAGACCTAGTTCAGTCATACCTTTTTGTTTCTACCAAATGAGTATATCTCCATCTTTTTTTCTTATCATTCCCTTAAGGATCCTCTTTAGATATTTTTTTACTAATCAAATCCCCTTCCCCGGGAAACAAAAATTAAGGTATAAGATTTTGTCAAGTCGGGTTGAGTTTGAAGGGCCAGAAACCACAGTAATATTTAAGATTTTTTTGTCCCTCAAGAGCTAATTTTTGTTCCCCTTGGGAAAGTATGCACCTCAAACTCCGCTTCCAAGATTTTCTTGTTTATTCCTACTATATATCTTTTTAGCGCAATGGTCAACCATTTCCCCTTGCCTACAGAAGAAACTTTGCATGCCTAGGCCTAACAATTAGTGACAATTTGAAAGAATTTAGTTTAAAAGTATAACAATTATATTTTACAAAATACCTGACCAGTTCTCAACAAAACTGTCATGGCTATCAAAAACAAGGATAATTTGAGAAACTGTCATAGTCAAGAGGAGCCCAAGGACACATGACAACTAAATGTAATGTGTGGTATCCTGGATGGAACTCTGGAACAGGAAAAAGACATTAGCAAAAACTAAGGAAATCTGAATAAAGTATAGATTGTAGTTGATAATAATGATAAAATAAATATATAAAACAACCAGAATACTCCCCTGTCTTACTCTGTTCTTGATAGTGAAGAACACTCTGGGACTCCCGTGCGGTGAGCCCCACTTTGGTTAAAACAGAAGCTGAAACACAGATTAGTGAAATTCCAGACAGTGAGCAGCAGCCTGCACTGAGATCTCAGCTAATGTGAATTTATAAAACTGTTGTTAGTTAACTGTCTTTAGGAGAGTGCTGTAAGCAGCAGTCCCCAAGCTTTTTGGCACCAGGGACCGGTGCTCCTATAAGGATCTACTGCTTGATGGTCTGAGGTGGAGCTGAGGCGGTGATGCTACTAGCTCTGGGGAGTGGCTGCAAATACAGATGAAGTTTTGCTTGCTTGCCCTCCACTTACCTCCTGCTGTGTGGCCCAGTTCATAACAGGCCATGGTACCAGTCTGCAACTCAAGGGTTGGGGACCCCTGCATAAAGCATAACTATGGAAGAGAAAAGAAGAGAACATTTTTGCATTTGTGGGGGAAAAAAAGGGCCATAGGCTGTTATATTGCTCAATATTTTCCTTCAAAGATTTATGTGAAAAATTTTCCTCCCTTGGGTTTGTGTGTGTGTGTGTGTGTGTGTGTGTGTGTGTGTGTGTGTGTGTGTTTGTGATAAATGAGGTAAAAGTTTTAGTTTTAATTCAACCATATCTGGTTTCAAATCATAGGTCTGCCCTTTACTAGTTTTGTAATTTGGGCAAGTTTCTTTCTGAACCTGTTTCTTCATGTATAAACTGCCTTGTGATTAATCATGTCTCAAATTAAGCAGCATCAGTTTTTCAGGGAAGTCATCCCTGACTCCTTACATTTACTCAAATTCCTTGTTAACAAAGGCTTATTACAGAGTATACATGACATGGCAATTCCAAATCTACATATACTTTGGTAAAATTTTTCTACATGTGCACACAGAGAAATGTACAAAAATGTTTATTGTAACACTGCTTATAAGAGTGAAAATTTGGAAATGTCCCAAATATCCATTAATAGAAGATTGATAAATGAGTGGTGGTTTATCAATACAAAGGAAAAAATAATATGTCAGTAAAAATAAAGGAACATGAAATACACATTTTAATATTGATGAGTCTTAAAAACACTGTTGAGTGAACAAAAAAGAAAACAAGTTGCTGAATGATTTATACTATATGATAGTATTTATATAAATTTATTCTAAAATTGCACATAGAAACATTCTTTATGAATATATTATATATGATGTACAAGTGTAAAAATAGGACTGGATACACTCCAAATTTATGACTGACCAATTGGCTACAAACCTAAATTTCCCGTGACCCCTTCTTGGGTTTGGTTACTTTGCTAGAGCAGCTCACAGAACTCAGGGAAACATTTACTTACATTTACCAGTTTATATATCCATAAAGGATATGACAAAGGAGACACATGTACAGCCACATGAAAATATACATAGAGCAAGGTCTGGGAGAGTCCGGAGCGTAGGAACTTCTGTTTCTCTGGAGTTGGGGCCCATCACTTTCCCAATATCTGGATGTGTTCATCACCTGGAAGCTCTCTGCATCCCAACTTTTGGGATTTTATGGAGGCTTCCTCATGTAGGCGTGATCAATTATTAACTCCATTTCAGCCCCTCTCCCCTCTTTGGAAAATGAAGGATGAGGAGTTGTGGCTGAAATTTTAATCTTCTAATCATGGCTTGGTCTTTCTGGTGACTAGCGCCATCCAGGATCCATCCAGGTGTCTACCCAGAGTCACCTCACTAGAACAAAAGATGCTCCTAGTGCTCTTACCACTTAGGAATTTGCAAGGCTTCCAGGAGCTTTGTGCCAGGAACCAGGTTGGGGGCAGAAACCAATACATATTTTATTTTTTCTCACAGGGATCTAGTCATTATTATTTTTCTAAAAGCTCCTAGGTTGAATTTAATATGAAGCCAGAGTTGAGAGTTGCCGGAACATTTGCTGAATTTATTTCTAAGCTTTGCCTATATTTAGATCATTCTATGTCTGTCAGGTTATTTAAGTTGATTTAGGGATACAGCTAAATGAACTTCCGATTTAGTCAATTATCTTGACTCTTCCACAGTACATAACTGCGTGTAGAAAACAAACAAATCTGGGATAGTTTCCATCTCAGTCTAGTCCATTTATTTCAAACTAATACCTTCTAAGAGTTTGAGCTTAAAAGATTGTTTCAGAGTTACCCTCATTCTTACTTCCTACAGCTGTTACGGGGTGGGAAGGGAGGACTTGGGGAGGGGAGAGGAGGATTAGATATTGCTGCAAGTTTCTAAAAGATGGCATTTGTATTTTGTTTTTAATTTTTGTTGCAAGATATTTTCAGTACTTTTAAGGTGACAGAAAATAAAATGAAATAGAATGTACACCCCACACATAATTTTGCTATTTTTTAAGTAGTATTTCATGCTCCCTAATGTTTCTAACAGTTTAAAATTTCTGTAGCACATATTTCTTCAACCCATGAGTTCCTTTTAATATATAAAAAATAAGAATGTAAGTGAATTGTTCAATGAAAGGAAGTTCAGTCTTTTACTAGGTTATTTTTACTAGCCTACTTCCAAAGAATCTCTGGAAATGTCCAGATAATGTTTATATGGTACATAAATCCATTTTGATTACCACTCAGGTCACCACATGCCATCTGAAGACCCCTTTCCCTGAGGATGCTGCTACTTTCCTACACGGGTTCACACCAAACACTAGCATAGATCCTTTCCACTACTCCCCACAGAATTTACTTGAAGACTGAAACTGTGAAATGTAAATGCAGCGCAGCTTAAAGGTGATTACCGTTGAGAGCTGCTTTAAATTGGAGAACTCAATTCCCACCACAGCGTTCCACTTACTAGGTACCCACCTTCTCAGGTGCCAGATTGCCCTGGTCTGCTTATCTCTTCCTTGAATATTCATCACCCTTGGAATCCAGGCTCTTGAAACCTGAAATTTAGTATTCCATTCTTTGTTCCTAAGACATGACATAAATGTGTGGCATAAAGGAAGGTAAGCCCAATTGGCACATCTATTAAAGGAATAGTCTGCTTTGGAAAGAACCATTCTGTAGCATGGGTAATTGACACTCTTATAACTTTTTCAATATGTGGCCTTTCCAATGTGCATTGTCTTTGGCTGCTACTCAAAAACTAATCACTCTACAAAGGCGTTTGACTTACGTTGGCCTTCTAACTCTAGAGGTTAGTGGCCAATAATTCTAGGAGTTGACAAAGAAACTGAAACGATCTCTGTGAAAGCAACCTATGAAGGGGAACAGAATATGCCACCCCAAAATATGCCTCTTTGCCATAAAGATTATTTTGAGTTGATCATTTTCAGGAACTGCAGAATAGGGTAAGTTCTAAAAACAGAGTGGACTTTATCCTTTTATAAGGGAAATTTATATTATAAAAGGGGCCTGTACCAGGAAGAAGGCTATTACCAGAGATCACTTTTTTTCATCTGAGAGACTTATCTATATGGCAAGGCAACTTTTGTTTACCATACATTTACTCTTCTCACCTACCTATGAATTGTCTTCCTGCTCTTTGAAGCCCCAGACTCTTACCTTATTCCTTAGCTCAGGATAGTATATAAGGCTCAATCCTCTGGCCACTTTTTGAGTCTCATATCTTTCTGGGGTTTCCATATAGAATTAAAATATTTTTCTCCTATTAATTTGTCTTTTTATTACAGAGGGATTCTCAGCCAAAAACTTAGAAGGATAGAGGAAAAAATATTTTTCTTACCCTGCACCTAAGGCCAAGATAGTTCTCCTTGGAATACTGGCAAAAGCAGCTAGATCTCTCTAGCCTAGCAATGGTGTGAAAGGGATCTCAAACACTCATATACTCATTAGAATGCAGCAGAAAATGGTTTTATTGCTGTGAACACAGTGCAACAAAGCTTGGCAGAAGTTCCGAGATTAAAAATATGGAGGTCTGAACCCTTCTTTGTCCTCTTCCCTATTGTCTTTCTTTGAAACACATAGAGCTCCAAAGCAGAAAAGAATCTTTTTGTTCCAACTCTGGTCTGGGGTATCCTTGGCACTCTAATTCTCCAAATACCATCCTTTCTTCTATGGGAACCAGGGAAATCAACGAAAGAAAAGTACAGGCAGAAGAGCTCATAAGAGAACCTGTACCAAGTGAGAGGAAAAGTGATGAAAACTTTAAATAACCTTATCTAAGTGTACAGGAACCAACTGATAGGGAGGGTCACTCTTTTGAGGGGGGTCACAGGCAATAATGAAGAACTTGGACTGGTTAGCTTCTTTGTAGCGGCAGGCAGGATACTTCCCTGCAATGAGATTGCAGTTGGTCATATACACACGCTTTGTACTCTGGTGGCAATTCTTCTGACCATTCTTGCAGAAGATGTTAGGTGACATACAGGCAATAGCCACGCTCTGGAAGGAGTCATGCAGAAAGGTGTTTTGAGGCTTACAGTGCCGAGTATAATTATTGACACCACTCATTGCCGTGTTGCATTGAAGAGGGAGTGGCTGTATATGCTGAATTTTAAACCAGCCAGCCTTGGTGAGATTCCTAGGCAAAGCATAAAGTGGACACATTGGTCCCCATAGTCCCAGCAGCAATAGGAGAAGAAATAAACGTTCCAGGAGATCAAGCACCATCTTTTCTGTGTAGGAAGAGGGAAGATAATGGTAGTAATAGAAGCAATAAGAGAAAAATTATTATCTATAACTGTTTAGTTTTTTTTATTGTGCCTTTTAAAATTTCATGGCTCTTTTTTTCTATCCTCTTTCTCACTCAAGTCTCACAATTCTGTGATGAACCTGAAGCCCAGTGAGGACAAATATGAAGTAAGAATAATTAATGTAGAGAGGAGATAAGAGAATTAAAAATGTTAATCGAGCCACAATCAGAGACTGCAATATGCTGGTCAGCCCTTCAGCCAGGCCAGGAGGACACCTTCAGAAAGAAGGAATATTTCTACTGGGATTGCTAACAATCTATTCCCCACACCAGTGAAGGGAAAACAGGAACCAAGAGTCATTCCCTATGGCTAAAACCATGGGGAACCTATGGATTAAAAGCTGGGAGCTGCCAGCAGTACTTTCACTTTACATATTCTTACCTTTTCTGGCTACATATTCTTCTCTTCCTCACTATAGGTCCATATCAAAGGAAATGGGAACTAAAGAATGACATATGAATTGAATTCTCTGAACACTCAGGGTCCCTCTCAGTGCCTTTACTCTGTCTGTGGAGGGTTACCCCTTTTCTAACAAACTTTCCTTTTGACTCTAACTTTGGTGTGTTTGTGTGTTGAATTCTTTCCACACTCTCTGCCAAAGGACTCTCTTCTCTTGGTTCAGGGCTTGGTTTCCCCACTACTCGGGGAAATTTGCCCTGTCCTGCATCAAGAAGACTTTTCCTGTGATTGGCAGATTCCAACCTTCTCTTTATTCTGTACTTGTGTGTTTGATGGCTCCCATGTGGGAAATCTTTGTTTCTTCCCTCTTACCTTCTGAAATATCTATTCTCCATTGATTTGACCTGGACTTCCCAGCCATCTTCACTGTTCTAGTCTCCCCAGCCCTGATTCGTCTCTTACCAGGTCTCCACACTGGTGCTCCGCTGAGAACAGAGGCAGTAGTTAGTTATAGGCTGAGACTTTTGTGGGCTGTTACTCTTCTAGGCAAGCCAGAGCTGCCTGCTTGCTGCAAAGGAAGAATTCTGAGACCTGAAGAAAGAAAAATGTAGGGCTTGCAAGATGATCCTCTTGTGCACAGTGTGAATGAGATGCTTAGATCTTCAAACTTGCAGTTTAAAATAGTATCAATATCACTGTAGAAACAGGAAGAGTAAGCTTACATAAAGAGTGTGACTCAAAACTCACAGTTTTGAGGAACTGATCACTTCCTGATATGGGTTGGACACTTCCTTCCTGAGCTGAAGCATCAGTTTTCTGAAGCTCTATTGATGCAGGACAGGGAGAATGCCCTGGAGTGGGGACTCAAGTTCTGCACCAAGAGAAGGAGAGTTCCTGACTGCGCAAAGGAAAGAATTCAAGCGCCCGCCAGAGTTAGAGTCAAAATGAAAGTTTATTAGAGAAGGAACAGACAGAGACGTGGTCTCCTCTCAAAGACAGAATGAGGGAGATGGAACGGGACTGAGAGGGACAATGAGAGGCTCCAATTATCTATAGTACAAAAATGATGTCTGTTTATAGCCAAGTTGCAGGATACAAGGTTAATATACCAAAATCAACTGCTTTCTTATATACCAGCAATGAACAATTGGAATTTGAAATTTAAAACACACATACACAAACATTTATGTTAGCACCAAAATATATACAAAATCCATATGAGGAAAGCTATCAAACTCTGATGAAATAAACCAGAGGATCTAAATAAATAGAGAGATATTCTATGTTCATGCTGAAAGAAACCAGAATGTGTCACTCCAAAATATGGGTCTTTGACATACAAATTATTTTGCACCGAAGGCAATTAAGAATCAGTAAATGCAGAAAAAGCTCCTCCTTTTTAGCCTCTAAGCAGGAAATAAATTCTCCTTTTACCAAAGACAGACTCTTAACAGCCCAGAGAGGGCTCCAGAGTAGTCTGCAAACAAACCTTGTTAAACTAACACTTATCTTCCTAGTTACTTTTTTAAAAAACCATTTACTACCAGTAGACCAAATCCCTGTCTTGTCAGTTCTTCACAAATTTGTTTCTTTGTCTAAAAGATATTGTTGCGATCACAAAGCCAATGTGCTCAGCACATCAAATATTTAATATTGAATAGATCAGAGTTTGGAACAGGGAAAGGTTTTATTTATCAAAATGGCACCATATTAGAAGATTGGAGACTTCTAGTTTTTTCAAATCCATCTTAAGAAAGTACAGAGTTCAACCATCTCTTATCACAAGAAAAAGGAGTAGGTGTAGGGGAAGAGGTAGATGAGATATCTAGACAATCAGGTACCCACAGGGTTCCAAGGAGGAGCAGCAAAATCTTCTGTTCTTAGTAAGTTTTTAACTCCTGCTGATCTAAGCTGGTCCTGAGATTTCTGTAAATCTTTGATGAACAGTTACAGCTTTGTATATCTTTTCCCACCTATTCAAGAGACTTTTTTACCTCTAGCCAATTAGCATGTCTACAATAGAAACTGTTTGCCTGAAGGCCCGGGGAGATATGCAGGCTTGAATTTACAGTAAGCATCAGATGGAAGAGAAGCAGAAACACTGCATCTGGTTACAGTATAAAAGCTTCCTGCTCAGTTCTTTGCATCTGCATTCTCTCCTGAAGACTCTCATGTACATGTAAAAATTTAATAGAATTTGTATGTTTTTTCTCTATTGATCTTGTCAGTTTAATTTTTAGAACCAGCTAGGGACCCAAAGAGGGTCAAAGAAAACTTTTTCCTCCTCTACAATGCATAGGAAAAATCTAGGTTCAGTACCATAATCTTTTAGCACAAATGATGCCATTTGGGGCCTAATTTTTTTTTCTTTAACAAAGCAAACCTAGATTTAATACCTGATCTAAACGCAGTGAAAACCTCTCCCAGAAACATAATCTTAATCAACCATTATGAAATTTTCTGGTCAAGCACCAGTAAGGTAGGTAATCTTTTGAGTAGGCCCTCTCCTAGAAAAATGAGGCAAACTACATAATAAAAAAAACTTCCCTTTCTGATTCTCCAAAGGAAAGCTGTTCTGGCCCCAAAGTAATTCTTTCTTTTCTTTCATTAATAGCTTCCTTGCCCACCCTGCTTTCTATAAAACCTTTAATTTTATATAACACCTCAGAGAGCCATTCTAGTTGCTATATGGGATGCTGCCTGATTGATGAATTGCTTAATAAAGCCAATTAGATGTTCAAATTTACTTGGTTGAATTTTGTTTTCTAACTGATAGGAGAGATCACCATGGACTAGAGCCTATAGGCTTCTCAACTGCTGCGGACTAAACTGGAATATAAATATAGGAAAGACTGTCACAAAGTAGCAACAGGTGGCTGGAATGTGTATGGTATATTCCGGTGAGACTGCATAGTGACTTGGCCCCAGGGTAGAAGGAATGCCAAATAAGCTGACCACAAGAATGCCATCACCCCATCACCCCCTACGCAAAAATGCAGAAGTAGTTGATTATTGCCTCCCTTCTAAGCACTTACTCCATTACAGATGTGGAAATCGCTGTTTCTCATTCCGGTAAAGAAAATCCACCATTACTAGGAGCATGCTTTGTCCCCGGGTTATAAAAGCAGCCAAGCAGAGACAGCCCCCAGGTCAGTCACAAAGGAGAGGAAGATTCTCCTTTGTGTTCCCTCCCTTGTGCTGGAGCATAAATTTAAAATTTAAAATTTTAAAAATTTAATCCTTGCACTACTACTTGAGATTCAGACCCTGGGGACAGTGTAGGGGAGGGGAAAAAATCTTTTCCTTTTATCCTTCTAGGTGCTTAACAAGGGCCTCTGTAACAAAAGGCAGATTAACAAGGGAAAAACAAACCGAAGTTGTTAGTATGAATATCATATTAATATGGGAGAAACTCAGGGATGAGTAACTCAAAGAGGTGGCTAGAACTTGGACTTACACACCATTTATAGCTGAAACAAAGGAAGAAGCAGATAGGGGAGGCAAGTTATAGAAAAATGACTAGAAAAAGCATAGTATATTAGTGTAAGTTTTGTTATGCAGATGTAATACTTTGCCTTCTCCATTAATAAGAGCTTCTTGTGACTTAGAGTTATCTTTTCCTTTCTAGTACAAAGAGGAATACAACCTTACAAATTGACATTTCCTTTGTAACTGTAAATTTGCCCTACAAAAGTGTCGACATAAGAAACATCCAAAACTGTAGGAAGTTTTTGAGTTTATTTGAGCCAAACTGATGACATATGCTAGGGAGCAAGATCTCAGATGCTCTGGAGAATAACGGTTTTGCGGCTTTTATGCATTTGAAATTAAGAAGGGAAAGTAAGGAAGATTATACAGATATGGGAGAAAACAAGGTGAGGAATGGATTACATAGTTGTTAACAAGATTATGTGCTCTCTTGAGGGTGGTTGAGGCTTTTTTCAAAGGTGTGTTAACCAAGATATATGAAACAATGTAAAGGGCTTGCTTAAGGGAAAGATAAACCTTTGATCACTCACCCTGACCTACCCAGTTAGGAATTTATGATCAGATCATCCTGTGAAGTTACTTTCCATGGAACCTCTTTTTTTCATCCACGAAAGGATAATATCTATTCTGCTTTCAGAGCTTCTCTTTTGTCTGTTGTTTCTTAAAATCATCCTTATGCCAAAGAGGCGTACTTTAGAGTGATATATTCTGGTCTCCTACAAGAGAGTCCAGTTAGCTTAGCTTGGCTCTCATGACCATCACGTGGCTCAGCAGAGGAGCTTGGGTACCTTGATGGACAGCCTCACCAATGCTTCGCACAGAAAGAGAAAAAATGGTTCCCTAAGGGAAGTGAATATACAGCCATCTACATGGGGGAAGTGGATATGAGAAAGCCCAAGCAACGACAGAAAGTTATTTATACTAAATGCATTTAAATATATTTTCTTCCTATACTGTTTTTTGTTTTGTTTTGTTTTTTTACAATTTTTCCCCCTCTTTGATCCCTGCTGCACACCCCCCCCCCACCCCCTACTTCCACCATGACCTAAGGATGTTGCCGTTTCTCCTTAAGAACTGGATCCCTTGTGCTGGCTGGAAAATTACTGTTTGGCTATCGCCCATGGGAACATATGCTCTAACAATAAGCTTTCCGCTTCTGTACTCCCCGCTTGCACAACCGACCTGTGGGTTGACAGTTAGTAAGAAGAAGAAAAATAGGCTTGTGTGTTCAAACAGGATGAAGAATAGGGGTTTAGGGCTTAAAAACCCTGTACCTCTACATTTCAGGGCTGCTTAATTTGAGGTCTACGTACCCCTGGCAGACCCAGCTGGCTGAATAAAGAGTGTGTTTCCTATAACTCACTGATTTCTGGTGGTCCGTGTGTCTATCAGGGGCTGATGGCTACAACATCTGAAGGCGGGGCATCTCCTCCTACACGGTGGCGGCATGCACCTGAGGCCTGGGGCACCCGGGGTATGGTCCGTGGCTCCAAATGGGGCGCGAACCCAGGACCTTCTGCGTGTACAGCAGACATGCTAACCACTACACTATGCAGCCACCCCTTCTTGTACTGTTTTGAATCACCATATTTTAATCCTTTAATAAAAGCAACTTTTAAAGAGTTTTTTAAATGAGTTACGTGTGTCAGAGCCAAGCTCATTGTGTCGACTATGCCAAGTATCAGCGGTATTGCTGATCGAGAAGGGAAAGTTCAATGGTGAGAGGCCCAGCTGGAAGAATGCACAAGAGGCCGACATGAGAATGAAACGGCAGGCAACAACTTTATTGTGCAGAGCACACTTCTGTTGGGAAGTGCAGCTCTATTGGAGGGAGCACAGTATTCTTCTGCTCCCCTTTCTTGTGTTTCTCTTCTGCTCTTCAGGGGACCGCATGCCTCCACACATAGCAGAGTACAATAACGACCTTCAGCCACACATGCATGATACAATAAGCTGAATTATGTTTACGTATTTTAGGTGCAGGTGCTCGACTACACTTATGCTAAATCAGGGGCCCTATCCCTAGCCGCGGGCCTGGATCACAGCCAGACCTTGGGCCAGTCAGGCCTGGAAAACTTATATAGGAGACCAGAATAGACCACCCTAAAATATGAATATTTGATCCCAAAATATGTTACTACATTTCGAAGCAGCATTTATCAAGTGAGAAAAACAATTGGCATTATTCATATATAAATTGATTACTGATGAAGAACAACTGGTTTAACACTAACCTCTTATGAGTTTGATGGGTATAGGTCATCATCTCCCAGGTACACTGAAAAATTGCAAAGTTGAGGAGCTGCCCTTGGAACATGATGAACAAGCGAGGCTCATTGGCTACTCATTGAGGCCTGGATTCTAGGAAGGTGAGCAGTCACCTAATTCAACATGTTGACACTGTGGCCTTTTCTCTAATCATTTCAAGGCTGGAGTCATTCAACAATGCAGGGTTCTGAAGAACACAAGGTACTGCACTTTAATGTTTGGTATTTTTCCTCTCCATACCTGCCCTAGGCAAAATTATATGAAGCGAACATTCCTCTTACTGTGGATCTCTCTCCCACACTTAGCAAACAGAATTCTAGTGGACTCTACTTACTTGTGTCTTCAACATTTCCTTCCTCTGTTTCACACACACACAAAAATTTAAATCTTAAGACCCATTCTTAAGAAGCATTGCATTTTAAAGTCCTCTAACCCCACCCTATTTCTCTGTTAAGTAAAAATGATTATTATCAGATAAACTCAATTGTGCTAATATCTTCTATGTAGCATATTATTTTTCAGGAAACATAATGCCCTAACCCATCTAAAATGCATTAGCCTCCTCAGAGACATTCTTAACAAATGAGTCCAGTAAAGACCTCTGTTATTCTATGGCTAATGAAGAAGGTCCTTTATAATCCTGGGAATAGCTTTCATACAGATGACAGCCTACGGTATTTTTATATTAGAAATCTCTATCTTCTGGAGCCGGGGAGAGGAGATGATTGACGGGCACTTGTAATGTTGGTTTTATCAATGTCAAAATTAAAGTACAAAGCCAAAGGATAGGAAAGGAAGAAAAGCAATGTTGAATGAGTATCTACTTTGAGCCAGAACCATGCTACAAGTTTTATATCCAATCACCTCTGGCTGCATCACCCAATCTAGGTAGAACTCAGCATGTCAACACCATCAATGCCTAGGTCACAACTATTCCCCAGCTTAGCACATAAACATTTACACTCTCATCATACATATAAACATATTACACACATATAACACACACCTTAAACCTACACACAGCACAAATCACATCCAAGCATAATCTGTATCACACACACCTCTAACAATTATACCAATCACACAACACATAATCTGCACATATAACATTATAAATATCACACACAGTGGAATGATGTAATTTATTCAGGAAACTGAAGATCATTTAGCTTGGGTAGGTATAAGGAGTCAATATCAGGAAAGTCCTCGGGATAGTTAAAAAGAGATGCCATATGAGCTGAATCTTAGAAAAAAAAAATAGATGTAAATCAGGTAAACAAAGACATAAGGGTATTCCAGGCAGAGAACAAACACAGGCAAATTTATGATATCAAGAATCCATGTGATACATAACTCTAAGCAGCTGGAAAACATTGGCACATAAATGCAAAGTTGGGAGCAGCAAGGGCTATTGATGTAGGCAGGGGCCACCATTTGGGAAGCACCGAACACTCTACTAAAACGTGGGGGTAGGGGTAGACTTTCTAGCTGCTGATACCTTCTAACAATCGGATGTCCTCTATGCTATCAACAAACCCACTCATGCCGCAATGGAATTCAATATAGCTGTAGCTCCTCTGCTCTTTATAGCTCTTTTTGTTATTTGCCAGGTCACACTTGAGTATTTTGAAGGGATATGGGGCCCATATATATACATTTCTGTAGCGATCTCTCCAGTTCCTGATGCATATATGCTCAATTTGGTGCCATAAGGTATAGATGAAGATGTGATAGTTCTTGTCTTTTGGAGCTTATCTTTCCCTCATGAGATTATTGCATCTATAGTCACCGAATTCCCAGCTTGTACTCAGGTGGTGCTGTTTCATGAATTCCCTCCAGGAAAGGTTCTGGCTGTCTGCAAGGAGCCCGCATAGGGGAAACAGCAGGACCAAGAGAGGGCCTAAGGTTTTTAGCGAAGATGACATCTCAGTCACCAGAGCCACCTGTGGGTCTACTGGGAGGAGAGAGGAAAGCATTATTGCAACACTGCCCTAAGAGCTGAGCTCCACCTTAAAACTCCTTTGCCTGCTAATACAGACATGTAGGCCCAATATTACTGCTTGGTTCCCAGACTAGATTAGTCTCATTGGACGATAAAACTTATAAGTACTGAAAATGTGCTAAAGCCTGCGTGAGACAAGCACAAAATTGAAAGAAATAGGTGAAGTTTATTTTGAGAATTCCAAACATCTCCTGTCTAACCTCTCTTCCACCCAAACTGAGGCATCAATCACCCTCTAGCTAGCTCTGTTTTACAGTCCAGATTGGTTCTCAGAACGGCATGTGTTCAAAAGAGAATAGTATTTTAAGCTTTATGTCTATGAAGTAGAAAGGGTTGTCACCCTTTAAGGGAATGTAGAAGGTAAGTAAAGACTTGAGAGATATTTTCCAAGTAGAAAGGCTTTGGTTCCCTGAAATTCCAGGCTGCAATTAAACAACTGACTCTGCAGATGGTGCTTATTGAATCTTGACTTCCTTATAACACTTCCCCAAAGCCTGTGTGAAACATGTTATTACTTCTGACTACCCACTTCCCTTTTCAGAGGTCATTTCCCTAATTATCATCAAGATAAATAATCTTCATTTGTCCTTAAGAATGTTATCATAAAAGGAACTCCAGTTTTGAAATATTGTTCTAATCAATTAAGTATCAAGACTGAAACTACCCTCACAGGAACTACGCTGGTCAAAATCAGGGCCTAGAGATGTTTGAAAAGGTTTCGTCTTTAAACCAGCTCTCTGACCTCAGTAACCACGAGGAGGTCCCTATAGAACCTCTAACCTTGTAACAGAGTGAAATGCTCTCTCTCCCTACTTGACACAGGCTAATAGCTCCTATAGCAAGGCTAATAGCTCCTATAGATTTGCTATTTAACTAGAGGAACTCTGCTTGAGGCTTGAGTTATTTTGCGTGAACATCAGCCTTTTGTCAGAAGGGCCCTCCCCTGAGGAGGTTGGAAGTGTGTACAGAATAGTGACTTTATAAAAGATTTACAGGAGCATCAGGGCTGACTCAGATCAGCAGAGGTCAACAAAAAGATTCCGAGATTTCGCAGTCTTCCTAGGTACCTAGCTATCTAGAGCTTTCATCTACCTCTTGCCCCACTTCTCTTCCCTTCCCTGGACATAAAGGACGCTGGACTTTGGGGCGCTCTTAAGATGGATTTGAGGAACTATTGAGAGCTCCCATCTTCTCAATTGGCGCCTTCTTAATCAATAAACCTTTCCTTACTTCAAACTCTGATCTACTGAATAGCATTTTGAAGCATAGGGCACACAGACCTTGAATCAGTAGCAACTTGATTCTCAGGTCTCTCAGCACTGATGTCTTCAAACAGGCCTATTATAATAATAGCTCCTTCACAGACCTGTGAGAGTTTAATGAGATTTGTGTGAGAGCACTTCTGAGAATGTCAGGCACAGAACAAGGAACAGGCACTTTTTGTTTGGTGGCCCCCTATCTCTGGCTCAAATTGGCCTAATTAGGATTAAAAGACTAGGATTCAAGCTGCTTCAATGTATTACGCTTAGAAAGGTTGGGGAAAGAAGGGGGGATGTATCAGTGAGATTAATGCTGAGTTGAATTCAGGTCTTTGCTTCTTATAAGTTGGATCACTTTCCATTCTTAAGTCTACCTTCTAGAAATGCAATCATGCCTCTTCTAGTGTTTCTGGGCCTTTTCTCGCAAGCATCCTTAGCACCAACCCTTCTAACTCTAACTCACCTTATTCAGATCCAATACTCACGTCACTTGTAATAGTAGGGATCAGTACCTTGATCTAAAGAGTAGAGGTTCTGTGTCCTTCCTCTGTTTGCAGCACCAAGAAGTCTTGCAGCAGTGAATAAAGGAATAGGTGTGGGAGGTACAGATGGTGGTGAGGGGAGGTACACATGGTGGTGAGGGAGAGGGGACAGCCTTAGTATGTGAACCTGTTTCTTTATCTTCTCATCTAGAACAGTTGGGTTCACTCTGAGAATAGCCCGAAGCCAAGGTGTCAGACATCAAAGACTGACTTTTGGGTACAAAGAAATCGTAAGGCCCTGGGGACAGATGTTAGAGAACAAAATTCAAACAAGTAAGTTTGAAGATCTAAGTGGCTTTATTAAGTAATTCATGAATATGGTAGCATCCCATCTAGCCACTAGAAGGGTGCTCAGAAGAGCTGAACAAAATGGAAGATTTTTATAGGCAGAAATAGGGTGGGACTAAGAAGTTAAAAGAGTGGATTATTTCAAGCAAAAACAACTTCTCTTAGGGAAAGGCAGGGGATCTTACTAGGCGGATTACCTCAGATCAGGAAATTCCAGACTGATTGGTTTAAAATTCCACTTGTGGGAGAAGCTAAAAATTTTATTTATGATTTCTCATACTTGCGATTTTTTTGACTTTCAGGTGGTGTGAAAGCCATGTGCAATCAGTAGAAACTGGCTGGGCTAAGCTATGGTGTTCAGTAGTGTTAAAAAAAGAAACAACAGTACAAAATGGAGTCACTTTTGGTGACTATATTAGCTTGATTGTTGTAATTATTTCACAATGCATATATATATATATTAAATAATGTTGTACATCTTAAATACAAACAATATATATCTGCTGTAATTCAAGTATTTTCAATTTAATCCTTTCATGCACACGTGCACACACACATTCACAAACATACCTTCCTTCTTTAGCTGCTAGTGTCTTCATACATCTCTGTTCTCAATTTGTTTCTAAACATTCAAAGGGAGAAGGGAGGGGTGTGAGAACTGCCTTTGAGAGGAATCATTCCCTTTAGAGTAAATGAGACAGTTTCTGTGATGTGGTCATCCATCTAATAGGCTTTAGTCTTGGCCCAGTTTATGAGGATACTAAGGTATATGCATGTTATAAACTAGAGAAGAATTAAAAGAGGACAGAAGAAAATAAATAATCCCCCGTGCAAGAACCATAGCACAGTCTTCACAGATACCTGCAGTGTGAGTTCTTTATTATAAGGAAAACATGAACAATCTTTCAGTCAGGAAGAGTGAGTGAGTCTTAATGATCCAGTACATTGTTAATACTCTGGCTTCCTACGGTGATTCGAAAGTTTGGGAAGAGTAAAAGAGAAATCTTTGTATCATTTCTTGATCTTATTAGATCCAAACATAACACGCTTGCCAAATTATACAGATAGAGCTCCCATTTTGCCAGTATATATTTCCAAGTTTTTAATGCTTCCCCCAACAGCTGACCTTTGGGAATAACAAAAAGCAGATCCTTTTAACACACTCCTTGTGATGAAATAGAAAAAGCCTTGAATTAATAGCCAGTTAAAGTGGATTTTTGTCTCAGCTTCTCCACTAACTTCATGGTCTTCAGCAAATCCCTTAACTTTGGGCTCCTATGTATAACAACATCAGTATCACAAGGGTGCTGTAGTAGTAAAATGAAATAACTGAGATGAAAGAATTTTGAAATGCTTGAAATGCTATATATATATATATATATATATGCATATATATACACACACACACATATATATATAATGCTATATATATGTAAAATGACTAAATTGCAGAGGTGAGAATCTGAGGGAAGTAAGCTGACCAGTAATATAAAAGGAAGCAGAAGAATTTACAGAAAAGTTTATTACAGAAAACGAAATGGGTTATATAGAGGAGAAAAAAATAAGCAGAGGAGACAACCTGGTACTGCTCAAATGCATTCATTACTCATTGTTATTCAAGCAGTAAGTTAAAGGCCGACCATGGGGCCATAACCCTTGCAGGGTGGCATCTATCTGGCAAAGTGCATAGGCAGCGCCGGATTACCGTCACGGGCAATGACAACCTGTCTAGTACCAGTCATGGCCCGATATCTGCACTTGGGGGCCTTGGAACCTGCTATCAGCCTGCAGTCTGTGGCATTCACTACACTCCACTCTCATGGCAGTTCATCTCACCAGTCCTGCACTGGATATTGGTGGTGCTGCAGATATTAATAATTTTCCAGATGTCCTCATGGATGAAGGTGTTGAAGTACTTGCAATAACGCGAAGTCATCTTCCGTCTTTGCATCAACAAGTTGCAGTAGCTTTCATTGCGATTTGTCACCTTAGAGTCCACATGTTGCCGCAAGAATCGTTGGTACATGTGATCCTGGCCATAGGAGGGCTGCAGCAGCCCCAGCCCCAGGAGGGTCAGCAACAAGAGCAGAAGCAATGAAAGGATCCTCTGGAGAGCCATCACTACCTTGGAGGTGCCTAGAGAGAAACAAAGGGGCAGGAAAAAGGAAGGTAACAATTGGGCACCAGAGAGAGGTGTTCAGAATGGCAAGCTAATACTTCCTCGACTCTATAGTGTCCTCGTTTTTCCTTGTTATATGTACCATCTCCCTACTCTTCTCTGCTCACAAATTCTCTCGACACTGCTTCCCCAAGAGTGAACAGTTTTTAAACACAATCTTCTCGGAAAGCAAGAGCCTTTCTCTTGTATAGAGAAGTTGCTGTAGCCAGTACAATGACTCAGGGTAGAGACTGACTGGGTGGCTGTGGGGGTACATTTGGCCTGGATGGTCGGGGTGTGAAAAGGGAGAAAAGGCCAATTTAATAAAGCTGGAAACGTCTGTCTCTTGAGGGAATTCTCTAGTCATATGCTCTTTAGATTGTTTGGCTCCCTGAAGGCTCTGATTCCCAAGAGTTTGGATAGACTCAAGATATCTCGAAGAAAATTTATGAACTGATTTTTATTCCTGACATCTGGGAATTGAGGAATGTGCATAAGAAAGCATAGAGTAACGTTTAGGTTTAGCCTTTCCGCTCAACGTGTCTTTTTTTTAATTAAAAAATTTTTTTAGGTAATAAAATGTTCTAAAATTGAAAAAAAAATTTTCTTCAATTATAGTTGACATATAATATTGTATCAATTTCAGGTATACAAAATAGTGATTAGACTTTTAGGTACCTTATGAAGTGATCACCCCAATAAGTCTAGTACCCATCTGGCACCGTACATAGTTATTACGATATTATTGAGTATATTCCCTATGCTGTAATTTTACATCCCTGTGACTATTTCTATAACTGGCAATTTGTATTTCTTTTTTTCTTTTAATTTTAAGATATTTTATTTTTAAAACAGTTCACGACACTAAGCTCCTGGCCCATTCAATTTGTATTTCTTAATTCCTTCACCTTTTTCACACATGTGGCTATTCTTCTAATGGTATTAGAATCAGGCCCTTTTGGAAATCTTGTTAATACTATTAAAAAAAGGTCAAAAACAGATTATCTAGCCACAGTGCTTTCAAGAGAGTAAATATTGGTTGAATGAACTAATAAATAAAATGAGCGAGCTAATGAACAAATAAAACGAAGTGGGTATAGAGAATGAAAGTGTTTTCCAGGCTTGTGGAACTGACTGATAAGAAAAGCTAAAAAACATTTCAAATATAAATCTAAACAGCACAATCACCACAAAAGAGGACTTGCATGGCGTCCTTCTCCTTGCTGTTTCTATGCACAAAAAACTAAAAAACTAGGCCCTGGTGATACATTCCATTCTCATGCATATATTCTTTTTTTAAAAAAATTATTTATTTTAATTAGTTTCAAGTATACAGTACATTGGTTAGACATCTGTATAGTTTGTAAAATGATCCCAATTGCTCCCTCCCTCCCCTGACCCACTACCTAGCCAACGTATTAATGCTAACTGCATTCTCTATGCCATGCTCCCCATCCCCATGACCTTGTATCAACCACTAATTTGTACTTCTTTAACCCTTCACGCCATTCTCCCAGACCCCAAACCCCTCTTCTCTGTCCGTCACCAAATTGTCCACTATATATGTGTTTGTTTTTGATCAGTTTGTTCTTTTTATTCCTTAGATTCTGCATATAAGTGAAATCATATAGTGTTTATCTTTCTGTCTGATTTAAATACCTTCTAGGTCCATCAAACCAATATCTTTTTCCATCCCTTTCCTTTTAGTCTGTGTGTCTTTTAATTTGAAGTGAGTCTTTTGTATTTTTTTCTTCTTAAAGAAGTCCCTCCAATATTTCTTGTGATACTGGCTTGGTGGTGATAAATTCCTTTAGCTTATTTTTGTCTGGGGAGCTCTTTATCTGTCCTTCAACTCTAAATGATAGCTTTGCTGGATAAATTATTCTTCATTGTATCCTGGGTCTTCATCCTGTCAAATATTTTGCTGCTTTTAATATTCTTTCTTTGTATTTAAACTTTGGCATTTTAATTATGATGAGTCTTGGTGTGGGCCTCTTTGAATCCCTGATTTTTGGAAATCTTTGAGCTTCCTGGGGTTTTATGTCCATTTCCTTCACCAGGTTAGGGAAGTTTTCCATCATTATTTCTTCAAATATCTCTTTAACATCTTGTTTTCCTTCAGGTACCCCTATGAGACGGATATTTTTACCTTTAATAGTGTCCCATGTGCTCCTTAAGTCTTGGTATCTTATCTCTTGTCATTCTGATTGTGTGTCCTTGGCTTTCCCATCCTCTATATAGGGCATTTGATCCATTTCTTTATTCATTTCATTTATTCCATTTAATATACTTCGCATCTCAGATAATGTGTTCTTCATTTCTGACTGGTTCCTTTTTATAATTTCCATTTCCATTTTCGTGTTTTTTATTTCTTTGTTGAAGTTCTCACTGAATTAATCTACACTTCCTATAAGTTCACTGTGCACCTTTATAATCAGTATTTTGAACTCTACATCAGTTAGATTGCTTGACTCCATTATTTCTGGATCTCTGTTCTGTTTTCTCATACGGTTTCTGCTTCTTTGTTTTCCCTTTTTGGCTACCTTTCTGTGTCTGTTTCTATGTACTAAACAAAGCTCCTAAGTCTCCCGATCTTATTAGTGTGGATTTGTGAAGTAGGTGTCTAGTGGCACAGTCCTGAGAGGGGTTCAGCTGCAGGCCAAACTTAGCCCAAGTCTCTACCCCTCTGGGGCCACCTGTTCAGATTCAGCAAGCAATCCACAGATGCTGTGCTTATAGTTGCCTCAAAAGGCCACAGCAGAAACCGAGGCCAGCTGTCTCCAGTGAGAGTCTAGGCGCTGCTCAGCAAGGAGCACCTGTCTCGCTGAGGCTATACCTGGATGTGGCTTAGGTGGGGGCCCTGAGTTGGGGGAGGCGGGGTTTCAGGGAATCTTCTGGGTGGAGCAACCTCTGTTATCCAATTTGATGATGACAGGGCTAGGTGCTGAGTCTGGCATGTTGGTATGGGGGAGGGCTCAACAGGGAACAATGGATACCACCGGTACTTCTATACAGAGCAAGTTTCACCTCAGCCCTCACTCCAACAATGTCTCTCTGTAAATCCCCGGTGCCCCCTGTGCAAAGCAGAATTGGCACTGATGCTCAGAGCAAGCAGGTCCATCACCGTGAAAATCCACTCGCAGATGCGCCCCCTTTAAGAGGCTTCTAGGCAGCCTCCGTCTCACTCAGCTGCTGGAGACCCGGCAGTCCCATGTCCTTGCCCTGTCCTACCTTCTCTTGTTGCAGGGTGCTTTCTTGGACTTCTCCCTAATTGTATGGTTTATTCATCTAGATCCCATGCAATTTTCCCTTGCTGCTGCTTCTTGTTTCTGTCACAACTTTGATTTGTTTGCCAGAGAGATGAACAGAGCCTCTATTATCTATGCCGTTTTTTCCCGTCTCCATCATGCATCTATTCTTGATGCTCCTCTGTCTTGTCAATATCTGACGGTGGTTGTCTTCTCTAGTTGCAGAATCATTTTGTTGGCACTTTTGGCAGTGGAAAATAAACATATGTTGTACAGAGTTACAAAATAAACAAATACAAACCTCCCGAGCCACAACAAAGAAAGCATTGCCATGTAATTTCAGAGCATTGATTTTGCTGGCTGAGTAAAGAAATGAACCCAGACCTATCTGACTCTAAAATCTGCGCTCTTTCCTCAACGACCTACTTATTTCACTCCCCAAATTTCCAGCATATTAAAGACCTCTGTTTTCAGAGTTGCTTCTTTCTAGCAATAGTTTAATTGGGGTAGAACACGGTGAGAATCACTCACCAACACTAACTAGCCAGATGCTGCCATCTGGCTGTCATTCCTGGAATTGGCATGAACTCATGAACTGAATCTACTTGACCCTGGCAATGAGGCAGGGCTGACTCACTAGCACAAAGAAAAATTGTCTCTGATTCAAAAGGAAGTGATCAATCCAAAATAAAAAGGAAAACTTTTTTGAGAGTCAGATAGGCTCATTTCTACATGTGCAATCCAAAGGTTGGCCGCCGCTGACCTAGTTTGGTGTATATGGGTACCAATGTCCTTTATTTTCAAAGATTTTGCTTCATAATGGTAGATCACATCGAGTGACTGACACAGCTTATGAGAGACCTGCATATAAATATCAAACATAACTTCATTCTTTTGAATGCTACTTCCTATATTCACAGACTTTTGCCTGTGCACAGAAAGATAGAAAGCTCCATATTACATTCCAGTGTCAGCAGTTGTAGATATGAGATATGGAATTAGGAAGAGAGAGAAGCAAATGGGTTGTAGGAAGAATAGCAGTGAGAAATGATACTTGATTTACTCCTCACCCCAAGACAAATGAATACAAATTCTGAAGGTATAATTAGCACTTGGGAAATAGCTTCATCACAACAATGTACTTTGAGCTGTTTTCTTCAAACCTAATCTTTCATGGTTAATCTTGCACCTCTAATTTTGCACGATTCTACTTTTTCTCATCCTGTTTCTTTGTGTCCAAGTTAAGTGCTATCGCAATGCCTAGCACATGGTAAACTCTTAGTAAATGTTGGCAATTATCATTTTTACATTTTCCATTTTCCTTGGTTTCCTTTGCTTCCTTCAATCTGGATAAAATAATGAATAACTATACTAAGTTTTATGTATTATTGACCCTTCCCCTCCATTTTGTAGAGACCTGTATTCCCTCCAAATTAAAAGGTTGTTTTTTTAAGCTGAACTATTTTAGCTACTAGAATTTATGCTGTGTTCCTAGAGAAAAATTTCCCCTCCACATTGCATGGAATTGTCTTCCTTCCATGTCACCATTCTTTGAAGGACTAGACATTTTAAGGTTTTTCTTCAAAAACAAAGTACAGCTGACCAGGACTTTAATTCTATTCCTCAAATGATTTGCTTGAGATAAAGACTAATGTGCCTGCCATTTGACATTTCATTCTAAACAGCTTTTGGTTGTGAGAGAACAAGAGACCCAGAGCAAAAAGTACTAAGATCAGCTACCCAGCTGCTGCCTCTTTCATCAGGTCAGGAAGCACCCTCATCTCATTGCCATGTGATTCTCTCGCAGAGTCATTTGCCCTGACACCAGAGTGAGGCATGTAACGATAGTATCTAAGCAGATGTTGGGAGAGGCCATGAGTTTTCACAGCTATCGCATACTCAGTATAATAATGGCCCATGCCTTTGACCTTCCCCATCACAGCCTTGAGTGGGGCAATGATCTCTATGGAAGTCACCTTTCCTCAAATCAAGGAGTTGGTACTGGTCGGATAACTTGAGAAAAGGGTCCAAATATTCTAACAAACAAACAAACAAACAAACAAAAACCAGACCTTTCTCACTTCCTAAAGGCTTTTGAGATTTTACGGTAAGGCAAATTTTCTAGCAAGAGAGGTCTGGAAAACTGTTCTCCCAACTTTCTTAGGAAATGACAGTGATTTCAGTTTTGAAATAGATTAACTCAAGGTGGAGAGATTCGTGTGCTGTGTGTGCACCAGTTAACCTACTTTTCCATCCCTTCCTCCATAAATTTAAATTTTTTCAGTGAGGCCAGGCTCTTCCTGGCACCTGGTGGCACCTGGACACTGATCTATAACTTGAGTATTGAGGAATCGTGGCTTTTGAGCCATTTTAGGGCAATGTAGGCAGCAGGAGAGGCCACCATTGGGAATACTGTGACCACTATCGTCATCTATTCAAAGACAGCAAAACCAATGCTTTATAAATGTAATTCATTTTTTTGTTATTTAGACACCACTTTATGTTTCTGTAAGTATATCTGTAATTTATTAAGAACTACTTTCTAAATAAAATATCCAGGCACCTGTTGATAGAAACTAGGTAACAGGAAGTTAACCACTAAATCTGTGAATTGATTAGTATATTTTACCAAAAAAGTGTCTGTTTACCTAAGTTTGTGTTTACTTGAAAACAAATCTAGTTGAAGAAGAATAAGGGATAAGCTCGGACTCTTTCTGTGAATTCCCTAAGACCTCACAGTAGCCAGATAACAGTTGATAAAGTAGAAGATTAAAGAGAAAATAGTGTAATCAAATTTTTTGGGTTTTATATGAAATAACCATGAGAATATCCTGGGAGTGTTCCATTTAAAACAACATCAATATTACCTCCTGCTTAAGACAAGAGGTGGTTACCAGAAATGAATTTTGGTATTCATGCAGGACTGTGTGTGTGTGTGTGTGTGTGTTTGTGTGTGTGTGTGTGAGAGAGAGAGAGAGAGAGAGAGAGAGAGAGAGAGGAAGTTCAATTAATCTGTTGGTATTTAGTCCTAAACTTTTCTCAAGGTTGAACATTTGTTGTAAAAGTAATACTGGCTTATTTGACAGCAAAAACAATTTGCTCCTCCCCAAAATTCTGCATAGCAGCCATGAGCCCTAAAATTTTCCCAGCTCTCTGTAAGATGAATTTAACATTCCTTCACAGAAAGGTAAAGTCCACCTCCCTACTGACTGAGAAGGGACTAACTGATACCGGAAAAGTCATTTTTATTCCATCCAATCCTCTCACTGAGGATTGAATCCACTGAGTAGAGAAAACGGGGAAAAACAGGCCAAGAATCGCTGAGAAGACTTTGATGCTTACTAATTTCAGAGGCATTTTTATTTATTAAACATATTGTAAAACAGAAAACAAAAGATCCAGGCAGCTCATTTTCTGTGCCCTTGGCAATGAATGTCGCCATCACTCTTCCGGAGTATGCAGAGGGAAATGCAAGGAAAAGAGTGCAAAGCCACTCTGGGCCGGTGGCCTGCTAGTTATGGACGGTAGAAGGACTCATCAAAGTGGACAGGCCAGCCGTTTTCACAGGCAAGAACAATGTCTCTGGACCCTGATGTGGCTTTGTAATAGCAGGGAGGCCGGGGGGATCCTCCCGTATGCTTGCAAATGGTGACCTGGAAGGGAGTCTTGCTTTTTCTGAATGCTCCATTGTAAGGTGTTCCATTCTTATCTTCACAGACAGCCTTAATTTCTTTTTTGGTGGCATGAATAAAGGTGTTGCGATCTTTGCAGGGTGTAGTCATGCCTCGTTTCGCCATCATGCTTTCACAGTATTTCTTATCTCGGCCACTTGGATTGGCATCACGGTGCTGGGTCAGGAAGTGTTGGTACCTGTAGTTATTTTGAGCCAGGGTGGGCAGGGTTAGACCCAGACCCATCATGAAGACCAATAATAGGGGTCCTAGGCCCATCACCATCTCTTCCAACAAAGGCTCCTGCCAAAGGCAAAAGGAGGTGTGGTAGGGCAAATTAGGCAAAAAGGACAGGAATTTTTCTCTCTGACAGGGCATCATGAGCCAGCTACCTTCGATTACCTAATTATATCTATTTTTTCTCTTCCCCTTTAATCTCAAATTTCTTGTCAATCCATTCCTTTTAGAAAGTTAACATAAATTTCCTGAACACGACTTCTAGCTCCAACCATTTTTTCCTATCCTTTAAGGATCACTGAGTACTTACCTTTCTATCAGTCATGGCATTACAGAATCCATTCACACTCTTTAATTCGTTTATCAATTAATTTAATAACAAACATTACATAAGCCCCTACTGGGTACAACAAGGCACTGCGGTAGGTCCTGGAACACACAGACCATTAAGACATACCAAATGCCTCCCTACAGAAAGATGTAGCATCTGTGGGGAAGGGATGGGAACTCCAGTTGACTGAGATGGGACAGTAAGATAGTAGGTGAGAGCTATGAAAAAGAGGAACTTTTAGGGAACCCTGAGCCCAGGGAAGTGTCAATCAGAGGACTGTTAAAGACAGGATTTTAGGTACTCAAGTCAGTAAGTCAGCTGGCTGTGAGAAGAGAGCAACTGAGAGTTTTACCCTGAG
>NW_006441068.1:431121-449864 GCF_000325575.1 Pteropus alecto | reverse complement strand
ATAATAAAGTATTTAATGTATAAATATGTATATTATACATAATAATATAAAACTATATATACATATATATATATATATATAAACAAAACAGGAGCATGGAATGATCATGTACTTTTGGAAGTGGGTCTGGGGTCTACTTTTACAGAGGACTGGAGGAAGAGGAATTCGAGCTTATTCTTAGAAACTTCTTGCAATGAGAACAACGTAGATTATTCTGAGAATATTTTCTATTTCCCCTGCGAATGTACATAGACTGTTACACGACAGGCAAATGATGTGAAAATATGGTGAATCCCCGCCCCCAAACTCCTTAGACCTTTCCATCAAATCAAAGGCCTTACAATTTGCTATCATAATTTCTTAATATCTTCCTCAAAAGAAGAAGAAAAAACAGAAGAGGACTGCTGCCATCATTTCTCAGGTGCTATCAGTCTCAAATGGCAGAACACACACATCCCAGGGATGGTATGTCATAGACACTTAAACACACCCATAATGTCAATACGGTGCTTCTTCTCGGAACATGATTTTAACTCAACGACAGATAATTCAAAATAGAATTAAACAAATATAGATTATAACAAAATAGAAAACAAATTTCTTATGAACTTTTAAGATTTATTTCTTAAGAAATTTGAAGATTTGAGAATTGAAAAATATTTGGTGTTTGCAACAGGTAGTTTCTGACTATGCTTTTAGTTCTTTGGAGACAATTTTGAAGAATATTCAGAGCCTATAAAGATCAACATAATCTGATCCAAAATTATATCAAATGTATGTAAATGTCCCCACATCCAATAATAAAAATAAGTTTTCATTATAACTTTGAAACTGATTTTTAGAATTTTGTTTTTCAAATCGTCTATGAGTAACTCATTTACTTTATGATTGGCTATGATTTCTTGGCAATCATCATCCATACTGAGAAATTTTTACAATGAAAAGAAAATCTGACCCAAATTATTCTTAAATGTAATATAATTCATATAAATCCTAAATTTAAAAACAGATGGTACACTTTCATAGACATTATTAAATTTTATTTTGTGCTTTTCTTGTATGTCAATAAACAGTATTTTCATGTCAAATTTTTTATAGCCCTTAAAAAGATGCCACAGGTCCGAGCACTAAGCCTGTAGGGTTACTAAACAGCTCTGCGACCCTAGAAAGAGAAGGGAATCCAGGGTTCTGATGGTTACGTGACAGAATGAGCAAAGTGAGCTCTCCTTCCAATCAGCGTTTGACAATGATCCACTTTGTCTGTTTCATGATAACTATAGACAAATTTGGCACACTGCTGAAGAATACCAAATTACATATGAAGAAAATTTGGGGTCATTCCACAATACTGAAATAAATAACAGCTGAAAAAGTTTCCATTAAGCATAGATTGTAATTTGTAATAGAATGAAATGAAAACGTGGTCTTGGGAGTTTAGCAAGAAAGTGGTACATGATTACAGAGGGGAGAGCCATCATTAAAAGAATAACCAATATTCATACATGGCAACTGCTTCAGCACAGCTGTTGGCCTGCCACGCTCCCCATTTGCCAAGCTTTTTACATTTACATTGTGCTTTTTAGTCTTCTGAATGTGTTTTCTCTTTCCGGTTTTTGGAAAGACCTTATCAGAATCTTATTGATTTGGATTCAATTAGGTCTCTTGTTCTTTAGTGGATAAAATATTGCCTTCTAACATCAAAGGTAATTGTTGAATCAGACAGGCTTCCAAGATAGAACAGGACCCTAGAGGTCACAGTCAATACCTCTCTGCCTGGAGCCTGAATCTCACAGTTTAAAATCAGGAAGTAGAACCAGAGCTGGTAGCACCCAAAAGAGTCATTAGGTGGCAGTGGTGGATAGAAATGTTGCCAATGTCTTCTGTGCTGTGGTGGAGACACTGGGTCCTTGTAGGAGGTACCAATGCTATACAGGTTGTGAGGATATTGTTGTTCACAGAAGGGAATCTGAGCTGGCAGGCCTGTCTAAAATCTGTTCAAATACTTCATGCTTTAGATATGAAGACCAAGGCCACCCCACTGGATATGTGTCAAAGCAAAAGTCACAAAGCTCTAGATGTGCCCACAAGGATATAGCAAAATAAAGATATACCTTTTGTTAGTTTTCATGGGTTCCATCTCCAAGCTTTTATTTACGTACTCTTGGACTAACAATTACCTGTTTCTTACTGGTGTACAAGCTACAGAAGGGCAGAGCCCATATTATACACCTTGAATCACAGTGCCTGCCTCATAGTAGACCCTCAACAATTTTTTTTTTTTAATGATTGACTTCATTTTTCTTTCAGGCCTAAATTTGTTCATCTATAAAATGAGAAAGTTGCTAACTCTAAAGCCTGAAAATTCCGTGGTTCTCATTAAGCATAAGAGAATGTATTCTAGTTTCTTTAGCAAAAGTAGAGTGACCGTGGAGTTACAGAGGCAAGTTTGTATAAGTGTAGACAGTGGCACAAAGTACCAGGTGGAAGAAATAGATGATAGGATGACCTGTGGCCCAATCTCACTGAGATGCATCATTCCTTAAGGTTCAGTGTGCAAGCCAAGTTCACAGAACACCTCGAGTTAAGGCACTGGACTGACACTACACAGGGGCTTCGCATCCTACAAAGCCACTTGCTGGTTGGAGGTTAAAGGCCTTACATCCCAGTCTGGAGAGGTAAAGGAGAATCTTTGTTTCTAATCTGCAGAATTTGCACATTCATTCTGTAACAACTCAGCTAAATTTTGGTTGGATCTCTTGAATACAAAACACTGCCAGGCTTTTTGTAATCTCAACTCCCTAAAACATCCAGAAACCAAATCCCAGCCAGTACATACAGTGACCACCAGTATCTAACATCTGCTCACCCATTCACAACATCCTCGCTCATATATTCAATTCTTAATTTCCCAAAAGAGGTAAAATGGTATTGGAAGAAAACAAGTACAAGATAGATTACTTGTGGTAAGAAGCGAATCTGCCTAGGCCGAGTGTGCACAGCCTCACACCTAGTGGTCAAACTCATTCGCACATATTTTGCCATACCCAAGCACAGAACTGTCAGTTAGTGGAATTTTATCAGTGGAATTTGTCCCAACTGTTCTTTAGACTAACTTTATCCTCTGCCTCAAATCGATCCCTTAGTCTTCACAAGAATTAATATTCTCTTGTCTCCACTGGCAGTGTTTTGTATTCAAGAGATCTGTCCAATTTTACACAGGGAGTTAGCTTGACAGTCTATGATGAGTAACTGTGGTTATAATTTCTATAAATGTAGTTTCACACTTTTATAACTACTAGGATGATATCTTCAAAAGTGAAAGCATAACACCCAATGCAGATTCCTCCCTTTATCTCCTTTCCTTCTTTCTTCCCTTTGACCTGCCAGTGTACCTGTGAAGACTCATAGGAAACTGGTTTAATTCGAGATAAATGTACCTAGTTGTTGATTCCTTGTAAGTTGACAGTAGTTGGAAACGTAACAAAACTTGGTAGGGCCCTTTTTGTTTGCCTTGAGGGCTATTTATTCCTGTCACTGTGCAGTTAGCATTGTAGAGAGATGCCTATGGGATGGGTCAGGACAGAGAAGGTAGCTCTAGTATCTAGTAAAAATTCAGTTTTTCCTTCCTGCCATGTCAAGGGTGACTTGAGGTTCTACTGTTGTGATCATGGTGGATTTTTCTAGGACTGGAGTTTGCAAGTGCTTGGGCCTCTGTTGTTGGAGGAGAGAGCAGCCCCTTCATGAGAGTCTTGCTATGTGAGGCGAGGGCTTAGAAGGTCCAGGGCTGGATGGGCACTCGCCCTTCCAGTGCCCTTCCTTCTGCAGTTTGCACATTGATTATGCCTCAGTCCCGACAATGCCACTCATGGTCAACGAAGATCAAGGCCCTCCAGGCCTGCAAGGTTTTTATTGCCTAGGGTCACCTCCCTCACGATAGTCCCTGTATTATGGCAGCTAAAATGTGCGCCCTTTTTGTACTTCACTTCCTTCTCTGCCCAGTTCCAATTATTGGACACCTTAAAGACCACTGGCACCAAGGCAGCCTGCGGGGTTGGAGTTTAGGCCCCAACTTTGGGAACTTCCTTTGAATATTAGGTACAGACCGAGTCATGAAATGTATGGCTAGGAGTGTCTGGCCTTCAGATTTTGGGCTAATGTTATTATATTCTCTAAAAACCTCAGAAAACTGGTTAAGGCAACATAAAACACAGAAATTACTTTGATTAAGCAGAAAACTTTTCCATAACATCAGTAGCTGAGATGTTATGGACATAGTCTAAGAAACATTAAAATACAACTTTAATTTTGCATTAGTTTACTTTTGACACTTAAATTTCCAATCTTTTTTAGCTTAATCATGTAAAATTTCCTCTCAGGATTTCTCTTCACAAACCTTCTACTACTTTCCTCATTCCTTCAGTTTGCCTCTTTTCACTCATTTAGAAATAACAAACTTTAAGACAAACACCTTTCTTTTCATTTTCTTTAAAATAAATCTCTATACTTTATACCTTCTGTTACCAAAACCATACATTTTCCTTTCCATCATAATTAGAATTCTTAACTGAACCACCATATTACATATAACACAGACAAATATAGATCAGAGATTATGCACATACTCATATTTCCCATCATCAGTATTTGTAACTTCCCTGCGGGTGCCAACTCAGCGGGTTAAAGTACATTCCTGAGTGTCCTCTCCTCCCCTAGCCTGCTGATCTCTGCGAGCCTCCCTCTCTATTTCTTGCTCATACTCAGGAGGCAATGGTGGTGGAGGAGCAGAAGGCAGTGAAGGAGTATGAAGGTCCTCATACCCCTCCAAAGTCCTTTGCAGTGCAGTAAACAACTCTTCACCATCTGCCCCCAGGAGTCTCTGATCCTCTTGGGTGGTATCAAGACAATTCCTTATTAGAGACCATAGAGAAAATGTGGTAATGGGGATCGTATCGGGCCCTTCAGAGGTATAGCGCCCTTGTAATTGCTTCCCAGTCCTCTCCGAGGTCTATTTACAGTTCCTTCCTCTGGGAAGCAAGGACAAGTTTCTTGCACAAAATTTAAAAACTCAGTTAATTGCTCTCCTTTCACTTTACAGCCTCTAGCTCTAAGCATAGTCTTAAGCATTTGTACATAAATGTATTGGTCCTTTGACTCCTGCTGTCCCATGTTTTACTCCTGATTATATATCTACTTCCCCAAGGGAGTCTCCTCATTTACCCCTTTCGCGTCTTCCCGTCTTCCCGTACTCAGGTCCCTGTTCAGGCGCCACCTGCCGTGTCCAGCGCAGGTCGGGAGAAATACCTGAGTGGTAAGGGTGGGAGATTAAGAAAAGACAGAAAGTTGGGATTAGGAGGTCCACTGTCCAAGGATGATGGAGCAGTGGCGTAGTTTTATTTTTGCAAGTTGCTTTTATACAAGAACATACAATTGCTGGCATAAGCAGTTTTCCTTAGGCAAAGCAACACTTTCTTCTGCTTTCCCAAAGCCACATCCTGTCATGACCTTCAGCTTGTTTTTCTGCCTACGGCTTCATTTGTACTTCCTTTTTCTCAGAAAGAATTTGGCAAGGCAAGGCAACCCTTGGCTGCCCTTGTAGACTGCAAGGACCTTGTCAGCTTACAGTGCACTCTCCACAGACTAACTTTATCCTCTGTCTCAAACGGATCCCTTAGTCTTCACGAGAATTAATATTCTCTTCTTGTCTCCATCGGTAATGTTTTGTATTCAAGAGATCCGTCCAATTTTACACACCAGGGAGTTACCTTGACAGTCTATGATGAGTAACTGTGGTTATAATTTCTATAAATGTAGCTTCACACTTTTATATATACTAGGGTGATATCCTCCAAAGCGAAAGCATAACACCCAATGCATATTCCCTCCATTTATCTCCTTTCCTTCTTTCTTCCATTTGACCTGCCAATGTACCTTCTTTTGATCTTGGGATGTGTTCCACTTTGCTCTCAAAGAGCAATCAAACTTTTTTAAGGAGAAAAAAATTAGTAGGGAAGTTTGGAAGAAAACAGAGCTAAAAGCATACTTTCTGTTTCTTTCCTTGTTCTATCAAAATGCCTGTATGAGAGTGGGGTGGGGAGGGGGCTTCACATGCCCTTCAGCAAATGGCTTCCCCAGGTCTTCGGAGATTTTATCACAATTCAGGAATCTCTCCTAAACCTCCACTTGCTCCCAGTCTCACTAATTTCCCTTTATCCACATAAAGGCTATCTCCAAAGAAATCTGTTTTCATTTTGAATTTTAGAATCTGATGCCTTTTCTCTTTAATTCATGAGTTTGCACCCGGAGGCTTTAAAGGGGAAGAAAATGGTTTCACTGAAATGGACAGATGGCTAGAAATAGTATATATAGATAAACAGAATGATAGATTACCCAGGGGTAAGGATCTTACAAAAATCTGGAAATTGCCTTCTGACTGAAGGCAGCTTCTGGCTGTTTGTTCCTGGAGATGGGTTCCAGTTGTCTGAACCTAGAGGCCCCTCTGGTTCTGATTTAGAGTGATCAAATGAACTGGCTGGGGAGACTAATTCCAAAGATCCCCGATCCTGGCAGAGATGTGAAAATGAAGCACACTGCTCTTAGACAAACAAGGAGAGTCAGTCATTCACTACTTCCCTGGGCATGACTGGGTCAAATATTAAGCCACTGGAAAGGATTAGAGATTTGTTCTGGGAAGCAAAGTTTGATATTGATAAACATGGCCCTTTGTCCCAAAGCTGCTTTTTTTCTGATGTCTGTGGTTCTTACAACTGCCCACGACAGGACCAAGGTTTCATTGTTCACATGCAATGACCTAGATCCAGAAGATGTTGTTTCCGATCTATGTGCCAACTCCAAGAACTGCCTTGGAAGAAGCCCAGAGTAAATGGGATCTCCCAGCAGGAGGCTCTTCATTGTACTTTCTATTTACACACATAATTTGGTTTCACGAAAGGATGCCATGCCAATAAGTAGGTTATTCCATAGATTTCACAGAACCAGGAAAGCACTTCTAAAAAGGGTAATGTGACAGCTATTAGTAGCCTGCCCCTGACCTCAATCTCCCAGCTACTAACCTTCAGAAATATTCTTGCTGTATTTCCTGGGCTTCTCCTTCCTTTCATCCTAATCATCAAAGAGATTAACCCTGAGTACTCGATCTTCTGTTCCTTGTAGCAAGTGCAAAACTGATTATCTCCACCATGCTGAAACACTGATAATCATCACTCCTTTAATGGTTAATTAATCTCCTTTAGATAGAATCCTTTCTATCTAAACTCTCCATTAGATAGAATCCTTTGAGAGAAGAATAATTATCTTACTCATCTCTACAATCTTAGTTTCTAAAACAGAGACTGACTCCAAGCCACCAAGTTCTTTTTGTTATCCCTCCTGGTCTAGGAATGCACTCTCTGATCTCACTTTGGACACCACAACCGTGCAATCTCTCCTGGCTTCTCTGAAGGTTCATTGACACAGCTGGGTTTGGTAGCAGTTACCAAACAAGGCAGGCCTGATTCTCAGGTAAAACAAGAAGGCTTCCAAAGGTTCCAGGAAAGCTCTGCTTCTACCTTACTGATAAATAGAGCCCATCGAAATACCTTCATTTCTGAGGTATTGGTCCCCATTCCAATGCAAAAATCTCTAGGAGAGATTAATTCTTTGAATAGCCGTCAATGAGTTACACGTTCTTGGGCATGCGCTCTAGAGCATATCGTAAGAATAGTTTTTGGTAACTGGAAGGGCCTCAGGATTTAAGGAAGAAGAAAAGTGGGCAGCATGGAGAACCTGAAAAAGGACAAACTTTACCTGCTTTTCACTTATGTTGGGACACAGTCCTGCCTGAGCTTTTCTTGTTACCTCTGTCTTCTCCCTTCTTTCCTGCATCCCCAACCAAATATTGAGCTAAAAGGAAAAAAGCTGGGGGTAGTGAGAAGAGGACCAAGCAAACTGCCACAAACTGCCTTTCTCTCTGTACCTGGTGCCTCGCGGTTACTGAAGTTTCTGGAAAGGAAGGGACAGGCACGTCTCTAACCATTTGTTCTGCCAAACACCAAAGTTCAAAGTCTTTCAGGAGCAAGAGAAGTAACAGGACATGGGGCCCTTAGAGTGGGATCTCTATTGGCATCTAGCAGAGTGCCCAAATGCTTACCTTCCTTTTGTGGGCAGACCAGCTATATGAGAGTGGTGCCTATTTTAAATTAATCACATATCACTTTTTAAAGAGACACTAAAGAAATGAGTTCTAAAAACTTATCAACCAGTCATTTATTAGGGAAGACAGCTGCCAGGGCCACTGCAACACCCTGATTGCCTCAGCAGTCGCAGAAGAAGGGAGCAGCAGTCAACTCGCACAGCCTGTGGGGATCAGGGTGATTGGATCAACACAACCCTTCTCTGATACATCAGCTAAAAGCAGAGATAAAGTACCCCACTCAACATTACACACACACACACACACACACACACACACACACACAGTCCCATGGCTTGAAACACCAGTTCAAGCATCAATTCACACAAAAGGATCAGCCTTTGATTTTAGAGTTACGAAGTGGTCCTGGGGAGCAGTCACCAGCTTCTGAACACAGCTGCATCCTATCTTTGCCTCTAGGATTTCACTGGACAGCCTTGGGAGAATTCTCAATCCGCCTACAACTTTGACAATGCAGAGTCAGGTGAATAGTGAATGGCTACTTACTTTCATTCTAATTGTTTTGTTTTGTTTTGTTTTTTAGGGGAGGCAACCCTTGGTTGACCTCACAGAAAGCAAGGACCTTGTCAGCTTACAATCCCTTATTTTTTATTTTTTTATGCCTACAGCACCTGGTCTTCCTAGGTGTTCTCCCATCCAAGTACTAACCAGGCCCTACCCTGCTTAGCTTCCAAGATCGGACGGGATTGGGCTTGTTCAGGGTGGCATGGACGTAGACTAATTGTTTTTATTTTCAGCTTGGCACAATGAGTTTATCATGAAACAGGCTTAAGGGGAAAAATTTATGATTTCATTAAAATGCATCTAAATGCTTACTCATTTGTGTTTCAAAATACAAGGAATTATAGTCTATGATTAATGAAAATTATATTTTTGTCAGTGATTTTAATAGGTGTGAAGCAACTGCCAATTGAAAAACATATTTCAAAAATGTTCTGATAGCTTGAACTTGAAAGTTAGTCCCCTTCTTCTGAAATGTTTTTCTTTGTCTCTTCTTCAAGTCAATAGATTCCCTGCGCATAAACACAAGAAGCATGGGTTCTCTTCTAAGGATTCTAGGGTTGGTATACTTTCCTTCCTTATGCAAAGTACATGTTTAATTCTGTCCTTAAGGCTAATTTTAAAATTAGGTGATGGAGGGAAGGGGTTAATCTGTAATTTCCTTTATAACTCTTACGTATTTTAGGCCTATAAGCATGAAACTTATTAAGTAAAAGAATAGTTAAAAGAGGATCAAGCTCATATAAAAAAGAAGGATCATGCCTCCATCTCCAGGAAGGAGAGACAATATTGATAGAGGGAGAATGGGAACAAAGATCTGCTGACATCTCAATATTTCCAAACAGATAAAATTAATCATTTCGCTTTTCAACAAACTCTGGGCTTTGTGCCCATTCTCTCTTTCCCAGATATTTCAAGGTATTCTGTGAATAACTATTTACAGAGATTGCTCTTCGTTCGAATACAGTATAATAAAAACTCCTAAAGAGGGGTTTCGCTGGCCTGCTTTGGTCCACTTTCTTAGCCACCTACTTTATGAATTATACTGGTAAATGCTTCCAACAATAACTTGACAAGCCTCTTACCTTCACCTGCTCAAACCTGGCATCTGCACTTTCGACAGTAGTCAGAGCCATTCCTCTTTTCCTGGCATGCTTTCTTCTTCTTCTTTTATTAATGAGAGTTCTTTTACAATACCTGACCACCCCATGCAGTCATAGAATGAAAAAGAGAGGTACCTCGAAGTCCATCTGTTAACTCATTTTACAGATGAGGAAACTGAGGAACAAAAAGAGAACATGTATTGCCCAAAGAACATCCAGTGTTCCTAGAACTGGAAGCTTTCCAATACACCACTACACAGCTTTCATACTCTATACTAGTAATTTCTAGAAAACCAAGGCTAATTTGCCGTTTAAGGGAAAACTACTTTGAATATTTCCATAAATTCCAAAAATATTTTACTCCCCCTTTATCTGTAAAAAAGTTGCTTGAAATAAAGTATCTTTCTGCACTGACTAACTAGTTAGTAGCTGTGTAGTTAAGTAGCTCTTTGAATACCTGAGGCTGCTTCTGGGAAGTTGGCCATGTGCTGTCATGATAATTATGTCACTTGGGTTTCTAGTGATTACATTTATGACTTCATTTTAAGGTTCTTGATGACACAGAGGGAAGGTCTTGGCTCATTTGAGATTTCCCTAGTCTCCAGAATGGTGCTGAAACTGTTTTTACTGTCCTTCCTAAGTAAAGATGTCCTGTTATGTCCATGTGCTGTTATCATTTGATGTGCTTCTCATGGTAATAAAGTTGAGGAAGAATGCTCCAGTAAGAAAGCTTAAAGAAGAGGCTGTCGACAGTGGCTCCAAGAATTTCACAGCAGTGAGTGAGGGTTGGCTAAGGGTGAGGAGACAAGGGTGAGCAAACAGAAAACCAAAACACCAGTCTCCATGTCAGTTTTGCTTGCAAAAAAACCGAGGTAAAGCTTGCTTCATAAATCTGGTAATCAACCTGGGTGCCAAACAAAGAATCCTTAGTTTGATCAAGTGCAGGCCTCCCCGGGCCGCCCTTGGTTTCGCCAACGCAATCGTCTCCTTGAAGCCCACGTTCTAGGCAATAGGCATTCATATTGCCGCCTCTGTTCATAGGGTGGGAACGTAGAATCTCTAACTACAAGAACTGCACTTTTACCTTCCTTCACATGCCTCAGTTCCTCCAGTTCGGTCCCCAAAACTCCTCCCGGAGGAGCCCCACAAGGCTTATGCTAAGAAGGGGCTCTCCCGACCAAAATGCCCCTGGCAAAGCTACCGACAGGGAGGAGAAGGAGGAGCAGAAGTGTGAACTCACCTGGGCCTAGAAACAAAGCTGCAGAAACGGGCAGGACAGTGAAAAGAGACGTTTTTATTTCTCACCCGCTTCTTCCTCCTTTCTATGACGATGAGGAACTGGTATGTTTTGATTTCTGCTTTGGATCTGCGTGGGGTCAGCGAGCGTTTGTGTGTGTACACGGATGGGATGGGGGTGCAGCGAGGTGAGGAAGGTTGGCTGGCGAGCCCCTGGTAGATGGGACCGCGCTCTGTTTCTCGAAGGAGGTCCCTCGCGTCTGGACTTTTCTTGGGAGGAGGCGCCACAGCAGCCCCCGCCCCAGGCTCAGTGGGGAGGTTCCCTGCTTGGGCGGGGAGAGCGCCTGGAGGTCTGAGTCCGAGATGCAAAGTCCTCGAAAACACGGACTGCAGGGGCAGCAGAACGCAAACAACCTTCCCTGCTCCCAGGAGCCAGGCACCACGCAGGCTCTGCTTCCAGGGAAGTCCAGGAAGCCAGGCATTTTCGTCCCGCACAGGTCATCAGCCTCATCTGCCACGTGTTCATTTAGTGTATCTTTTGCAGAACAGTGCGGAACACGAGAAAGTTTGTACAGGACAGAACTGTTTTTCAGTAGTTCTCCAAAGTAGGGAGAGGAAATTTAAAAAGCTTGGGCTCGTCCGGGATTTGAACCCGGGACCTCTCGCACCCAAAGCGAGAATCATACCCCTAGACCAACGAGCCATAGGGAATACAAAGCGCCCCTGTTTCCTCTGAGTTTTTCTTTCTCATCAGTATTTGGCTGCCAGGCTACTCCGGAGTTTTGTTCTTTGTTGTGAAAGTTACCTTTTGCTTCGCTTAGTTTTCCCTCCCATTTTCATCGTTTTACATCTGATTCTGGCCCTAGTCTAGCATATTCTCCCTGATCCACGTCCTGGACTCTTCCAGATGCCAGATGGGTTGAGGAGACACAGCTTTTCAGACTTTAGGCCACTTTTCTGAGTTCCACTGAGCCCCGCCCAAGACGGCTCTAGCTACGAGCTCGAGTCTGGAGGGAACTGGGTTGGAGCCCGAGGGCCCGAGCGAGGCTCGGTTCCAAGGCTGTACGGTCCTGAGCTCCAGGACAGACACACGGGAACTGTATCTGTCGCTCTGCTACTACCTCGCAGGAGCATTAAATCCTAGGCAAGGACTTGTGGGCATCAAAATACGGGGAGCCAGAGTCGGTCGGATGCGCGTGTTGAGATGTTCCAGTCCCCTCGCTGTTTCCCTGAATGAACATCAAGTTTTCCATCTCCCCATCTTTGCTTTAATTGTTTCCTCGGTCTGGAATTCTCTCTCCAGTTCACGTCAAATTCTGTCCCTTATTCCTGTTCCAGCTCAAAATCTTTTCATGGAACTATAAAAATATACTAACAGCTAAGTAAATTAAAAGGACCTATTTCTACTTGGATGTGTGTATAGAATGGGGTCAGACACTCAGGCTGAAGGTCACAGTTAAGAGATTTGTTCCGCAAATTAGTCCCAAGGGCCGCAGGTGTACCTGCGGGTGGCCTTGGGTCTCAGACCTTTGGACCTCAGGCAGCAACCTAAGATCAACCAGAAGCAAAAAGAAAGAACATCTTAGAGGAAAATCAGAAACTTTCCAGCTGGTTGTTATATGTCACTCCTCACTGTTATTAGCCAGATGAGATGCGCGAAGTTCAAGTTCCAGCGACTAAGCTAAGTTTTTTGGGAGGACTGCAGTAAGGTCTGAAGAAAGGGACTCCAAATGCTGAAGAACGGAAGAAACGTAGCGCAGAGGCAGCCCAAAAATGACAGCTCGTCCTTCGAGCCGGAATCGAACCAGCGACCTAAGGATGACAACATAGGAAGATGCTACAGTCCTCCGCTCTACCAGCTGAGCTATCGAAGGGAACCCTGAAACTTGCTTCCTGGAATCTCCTGCTCAGAGAACATTGTAAAACAGAGGTGGTTGGGGGAAGGTCTTCTGGTTACTGGCGGGCGGACACAGCGATATAACTATCTTGTGAGAACGTCCTACATCCTCAGTTCTGGGGACAACCCTTCTAGAGTTGGGTTCTCCTGTTTCACTGAGGGGCTCTTTACAGGCGCCTCTAGAGCCCGTGAATCCCGAGGCCGCCCGCGGAGGGTGAGGGATCTGTTCGCTGAAAGGGATCTTCACGTAGCGCGCGGGCCCGGGGCCTCCCTGGCATGGTGTGTGTCTAGAGTAGAGCGGCCCCTCGGGCGTCAGAGAACTAGGGCCTGGGGCGGTGGGACACACAATTCTGACCGTGCAACTTCGAGTCAGGGAAATGGGCGCGGGCCTCGGGGCTCCGGCCTGGGCCTCCCCTATTTTCCTCACTTCCTGCACTCACCTCTGAACCCAGGCGCGTCAGCACAGACCAGCTGCAGCTCTCTTCGGTTCACACGTCCGCAGACTCCGGGACGCAGAGGATGTGGAACTGAGTATACAGACGGGTAAGCCCAGTGTTTCTGTAAGAATTGACTTTTGATGAAAATATTTTAAGGTTTTCCAAAGAGGAAGGCACAGTTTCTCTGGGTCAATAACAAATTTAGTGACCCAAGTCTCGACCTGAATATTCTCCGCTGAAATTCTGAAGTGTTGGAAAGCCCACTGAATCATGAGACCTCGCCAGACTGCCTGCATTCTCCCGCACGCCTAACCCGGACGGCTGACACAGCCAGGAGGCCCTTGTTCCGGAATGCAAGCCTGCCCAGAGCGGCTGTTGAGGGCTCTCTCCTATTCTCTTCTCCCACCGCCCTCATCCCCGCTTGGGTTCCAGTCGCCCTCATCCCCGCTTGGGTTCCAGCCGCCCTCGCGGTTCTCGCAGCGCGCAAGTCCGCACACGCCAGCAGGGCTTTCCGCGTGGTGTACTGTGTTCTGCCACAATCCAGGCAAGGCAGCAAAACAGTACTTACGCGGTAGCGTAGGAACCTGAGAGGAAGCGGTTCTGCTCAGCGGTGTTTATTCGGGAGGTCTGGAGGGCGGCGAGAAGATATACTGAGCCAGATTTCCACAAGGGTCAAAGTTACCAGAGACAAGGAATCGATGGGTAAGAAGAAATTGAAATAAGAATTACTAGCTAGGCCCCAGCGAGATTTGAACTCGCGACCCCTGGTTTACAAGACCAGTGCTCTAACCCCTGAGCTATAGGGCCTTAGACTTCATCTTCTGGTTCTTTTGTAAAAAGGAATGTTTTTATGCTGGGCTTTTATTAGAGCGTCCGAATTTTGATAGCAAACAAAATTTGAATGTTTCCTCGATCTGTTTCCCAATTATTGGAATTCAGTCTGCAGATTCTTGCTGGGGATAGAGCAGAGTGGTGGTCAGTAACAGAGACCACCACTATTTTAAGACTAGAGAAATCTGCCTAACCCAATACAGTCTAAGACAATGAAAGACTCTGCCCCCTGCCCCTAGATCTCTTGGCTGAAACTGAGACATCTGCACTCGCTTTTCTCCTTGACTGAGGACATCCGCCGACCTGCAACCGTTGCCCGCCTTAAGTTTCTTAGACTTAGAGCTCTTTCTCACAGGTTGTGTGTCTCAGCGCCAGAGCAGGCATTCATTATTAACTCCGCTATTTAATTCATCCCTTTATTCAGCAAACACTGAATTCCAATTTTGTGCTAGGCTCTGCACTAGGAACAAGGCATCCAGATATGGTCTTTACCTTGAAGTCACTGTCATGGTTTTGTGGAGTGAAAGAACTTTAGTTTTCACGAAGGAGAACAAAGGTAGCTGTGCCAGGTATGAAGGGGCGGCGGACAATGCCAAGGTTCACGAATTTACAGAGTAAACCACCAGAGATGCAGGCCTTCAGGACGGGATGAGCTTGAGCAGCACTTTAAAGGAAGGTTAAGATTTACACAGGTTTGAGGGCGGAGTGATCTCTGGTAGAAGAAAAGTTATGAGCAAAGTTTCAGAGAAAGACAAGCACTTAAGGGGCCAAGGCAGAGCACTAGCTAGGGGAGATACCCCGCCTCCTGAAAGTGAGGGAAGCTAAAACAGGTTAGTAAGAGACAGAGATTTCTGGAATGAAGTTATGTTCTTTTATTTTATTATTAGTTTCAAGTATACAGTACATTGGTTAGACATTTATATGGTCTATGAAACGATCCTCCTGATTAGCACCAATCTAACTCTACACATAGCCTTTACAATACTGCTGACTGCATTCCCTATACTGTGCTCACCATCCCCTGGAGATCTCTACTAATTTGTGCTTCTTTAACCCTTCACCCCTTTCTACTGTCCTCCAATCCCCCTCTGCTCTGGCTGTTACCAAATTGTCCTCTGTATTTGTGAGTCTATTTTCGATTAGTTCGTTCTTTTGGTTCCTTAGATTCTGCATATAAGTGAAATCATATAGTATTTATCTTTCTCTCTGACTTATTTTTCTCAGCATAATAACCTCTTGGTCTATCTACATCATTGCAAATGATAGGATTTCATTTTTTTTATGGCTGAGTAATATTTTATTGTATATATGTACCACAACTTCTTTATCCAATTGTCTATTGACGGACATTTAGGTTGTTTCCATATCTTGGTTATTGTGAATAGCGCTGCTGTGAACATAGGGGTGCATAGGTTTTTACAGATTTGTGTATTGGTTTTCTTTGGATAAAGACCCAGAAGTGCAATTGCTGGGTCAAAAAGTAGATCCATTTTTAATTTTTTGAGGAACCTCCAGACTGTTTTCCATAGTGGCTGTACCAATTCGCAATTCCACCAACAGTGTGTGAGGGGTCCTTTTTCTCCACATCTTCACCAGCACTTGTTTTTTGCTTCATCAATGGTAGCCATTCTGACAGGTGTGAGGTAATATCTCATTGTGGTTTTAGTTTGCATTTCTCTGATTATTAGTGATCTTTAGCATCTTTTTATATATCTATTTCACCATCTGTATTTCCTCTTTGGAGAAATATCAAGTTATGCCCTTTTAAAAATTGATAATGGAAACTCACTAGGCATGGGTCTGCAGAATGAACTGAAGAGAAGAGAAACTAAAGTCAAGGGAACACCAGAGATTGGCCATGGTGCAAATGCTCAAACATAAGGCTGCAAGAGGGTAACAGCTATGGACTGGAAAGGAAAAAATGAATGAAAGAGATACAGTGAAGACAGATTCTACTGAAGTTAGATGTGAATAGAGAGAAAATAAGAGACAATAAAGAAGGAAGAGTCAGGGAGGACTCTCAAATATCATACCTTGAAGAAGCAAGATGATAGCTGCAGAAAAAAAGGTCTAAAGGAAACATAGGTATCTGGAGAGGACAGAGGGGTGCTAGGATTTAGGTAGGCCGAATTTGTGGTAAGGATGGAGGAGTTTATGGGAATTGTACAATAGAATACTCTTGTGTCTAGAGTCCCATAGATTGGTAGGTCAAGGTTAGCTCAAATTACATAGATCATCCATTGAGTTAGAACCTCTGAGTTATGTGCTCTTTAAGGAAAAGTGTACAAAGGAAAAACAGCAGAGGCATGAATACGAGCTTTCTGAATAGCCTTGTTGCATGCATTTGTCATATGAGTGGGTGTCTAACATTTTTTAAACATTCTCCTTACATTTGGTAATTTCACATATTGTAAGTGAGTCTGTCCTAGAAAATTTGCTTTCCCAAATGGCAGCTGGGAGTAGACATGTGACTTAGGTTCCACCAATCAGATGCATCCGAGGGAAATTTCATTTTAGAAGTGTAAAACAGGATCTTAGAGAGAAATACCAGGTTTTACCAATGGTTTAGGTGTCAGATTCTTAGGTATGAGATTTCTTAAATCTGTAGATTTTTGTCCCCTCCAATTCTGGAAAATTCTTTTTAAATGTTGTTTTTGCTCTATTTTTCGTTCTCCATTTATAAAAACTGAAATTAATCATATATTATACCTTCACACCCTGTCCTCCATTTCTTTGAATCTCTCTTCCATATTTTCTGACTTTTTGTCTTTCCATGTTGCATTCTGGATTACACGTTCTTACCCATAATCCATTAATTCTCTCTACAGCTATGTTTAATCAGCTGTTAAATCTACCCACTGAGTCAATTGTAATTATAAATTGTAATTTTCGGTTCTAGAAGTTCAATCTGATTCTTTTTCAAAACTACTAGGCCAAATTTTTTTCCAGTTTTGAGATATAATTGACAGACATTGCTATATAAGTTTAAGATGTACAGCATAATGGTTTGACTTACATTTGTAAGAGAGAGCAAAACATAGAACATGAACATATAAAACTTCCTTGTTTAAAGCCTCTTTGTGGAAATTTGCCCTCAAATATTCTTAATTTTATCAAATGAAGGATATGATAGAATGTCACCAGGGAACCACAATTTCTGCCCTTGTGAGGCAGGAACCCCTCCTACCCCTCCACATATTTCTTCCTGGTTATTGTTCTGTTACCCTTTAATGTATACTGACCATTTATAAAACGAAAAAAAAAAAATTAAGCCTTTCTTCAGACCTCCTCCTGTTTTAGCCCGAGCAAGGGAGATAAGCCAAAACCAGTCTTTTCCAGCTTAGACACCATCTTTGGCTAAAGCATGACTGTTGGCTAATTATAATATCATTATAATATCATCTGCATTGCAAATTCTGCAGCTCCTGTCATACATCTGATGCCATGACAAGTTCCCAAAACACCATAAAGAAGAAAGGAGTGGGGAGAGAAACTGAGCTTCCTGTCTACTGGGAAGAGACAAGGAGGCTACTTCAGTACCACTTTTCAACCAGACAAAGCTTGTGCTTTCTTGCTTGCTGTTCGTCTTGCCCTTTAAGTCTTTCTTGAGGAATAAGATAAGAGGCTGATCATTGGAGGCCCAAACTCTCCCATAACACTTGGTAGGTAGAAAACTGGCCCAAACATCCTCCAGACTATTGTTGAGAGAGTCATCTGTTTTTCTCCGCAAGTCAAGGCAATAGTTATGAGTTAAATCCTCTGCCACACACTAGCAAAGGAGACATATTTCAGGATATTGGCTGTTCTGTGATTTCCACTTCTTTGTAATCAGAAGCAAGAGTTCCTTTTCACGTAGGAACCATGGAAATCTGACTATGGTGGACCCTAAGACAGAAGCTCTAACGTTTAAGGTGTGGCTCAAACTGAGGTATGGCTACTCTTCCTTATGTCAAGCAGAATGGCAGTGTGAATCCATTTTTCTTCCCTATTGGGGCCCGCTTCCAGGCTTCTGACCTGAGGCCTGTAGGCTTGGGTAGCAGGGGAGGATGGGGAGCGAAGCATGCCAAGTTCTCTGGCATTGGAACATCAGCCTAGGCTCAAAATCTGGGCTCCTTTTCTAGGGAAAGTGGGTGGAGGTGTCTCCTGCCATCTCCTTCCACAGTTGCCAGTAACAGTAGCCTCCACCTGGCATCTGCTTGTCTGCAACTGCTTAGGGGAAAGGGACCCTCACTGTGAGATGCAGATTTATGTTTCAAAGAAAGGGACCAGAGGTTTCTGGCAGCAGGAACAGATCCAATCTGAAAGGCACGCAGAATTAGGGGAGGAGGACTGCAGACTCTGCTTAGGCCTGGACCAGGAGAGGTCATGGATTAGCGCCTGTTACCTGCCTGTTGGGTCTCAGAGAGCAAAAGGGAACTAGGAGAGAAAATTTTTTCTTGGTTCTTTAACGAAAGGTCTACGCCTTCTGGAGACTCAAAGACTCCTCTCCTGGCTTCATAATGGAAAAGTATCCAACTCAAAAATTAGCA
>NW_006441068.1:425151-431058 GCF_000325575.1 Pteropus alecto | reverse complement strand
TTTGCTCTTCTTTACTGCATCACCACCACCACGACCATCACCACCACCCTCTAGCAATCTGGAGTCTAAATCAAGGGGTTCACTGGTCCGTTCCATTAATAAATAAACTGTCGGGTGCTAGCTGGACGTCAGGCAAAGCTGACACGACTCCTGCCTCCCGGGAGCTATTATGTTTTAGATCCCAAGGGCTTTGCTTCTGGAGTGGATAGTTTGTTTCGAAGATCTCTCCTGGAGTAAGAAGAGCTGTTCAGGGTGAGTGGATAGATTTGAGTCCTAGTAGAGCGGAAGAGGGAGGGAATAATTTATTTAGTGTTCTTTGTTGATATTTAGAGTTGGGGTTTTGGGTGAGAAATACTGAAGATGCTGAAAAAAGGGAAAGAAAGGTACAATTAGTAATCATAGATAGAATTGTGTTAATGGGTTTTATAGTATGGCAAAGTGGTCTAAAGTGGTGGATTTATGCTCTAATCTCTCAGAAGATGTAGGTTTGAATGCTACCGTTGCTAGGGTTTTGTTTCTTAACCAAGGGATCACTGCTGGTGTCCTCACTCCGGTTAAACATTCTGAAAACCCAGGCAAGGGGTATACTAATATCTGAATTTTCTGAACACTGAGCATTGGATTGGGGAAATGAGGCCAGTGAATGAATGGTTCACAGCTTCCCCTCAAGATGCTCACAGGTCAGTGTGATACTCAGACCAGTAAAACACCCGCTCTTTCGGTTTTTGCCTTTGGTTCGGAAGGGATCCCGTAAGGCCTTGCTAAAGAGATGACATTTAAGCTGGGGCCTTTAAATCAAGGGAGAAGAGGTAAGAGAGTCTTGGAATCTTGAAAATGTATGGTGTGTCTTGTAAAGTGGGGCATGGAGGGGAGCAAGGAGTGAAGTGAGCCTTGGTCTCATCATTTTATCCTAAGTGTTAACTTGGAAAAATTTGGACAAACACACACAGAGTTGAAGAACAAATTGGGGCAGTAACACAGAGCACCAAAACTATCCCTGTGGTCCCTGCTGCTATCTCTCAGACCCCTACTGCGTTTCTCAAAGGAGGCTCTCTAATTTCTCCACCTGCCTCTGATCTACCCACAACAAAGGCACCCCCTCTGTCACCTGCCCTCTCTCTTGTCTCTTCCTCCAAGCCCACCATTAGGACCGTAAAGGAGATGGTTAATTAGGAAGCGAATCATCAAGGAAGGCAACTGCTCACCAGCTCAGGGAAGTGCCTCACCTTCCAGACTTGAGCAAGCCAAGGAACACCATTCTGACTCCCACCTAGCCCACAAAGAGTCCTAGGATGGGTTCCAAGTCTGAATTTGAGCTCTTTAAGGAACGTTTTCACTTTCTGACCTTTGAGGGCAGTGCTTTTCCTGCCCTATGTGCATGGCCTTTGGTACCTAGAGGGTGTATTGGGCTCCACCACACCTAGATTTTAATCTAGACATTGTCCCTTCCTCAAGGCTTTGAGAAAGAGTCACAGGTTAATTTTAATAGGTGGTGATGGAACCTGACTGGCCCATGGCCTAAAAAAGGCAAGAGATATTTGTTCATGTGGCTTGTTTCTCTAGTGAACCTTGACAATACTAATATCTTGTACTGGAGAATTTTTTACTGTGAGAGTCCGTCATGTGTATTATAAGGTGTTTAGCAGCATTTCTGGCCTTTATCCACTAGATACCAGTAGTACTATCCCAGTTGTGACAACCAAAGATGTCTTCAGGCATTGTCAAATGTCCCCATAGGAGGCAAAACTGAGGGTTCAACTAATCTCCTATGTGTAGCTTGTCTTTCCAGTCTCTTAACAGGGTCTTTTGAAGGACAGAGAGACTTAATTTTGATGAAATATAATTAAGCATGTTTTTCTTTTATGAATCACACTTTTGATGTTGCATCTAAGAAATCTTTCCCCAACACAACTTGACAAAGATTTAATTCTAAATATTTTATTTTTGGTTTATGATTCATTTTGAGTTAATGTTTGTATATGGCGTGACAAACAGAGGGACCTAGAAGGGCTAAGGAAGAGCCCTTCCTATATGTGGTATCTCATTTTAATCTATGAACAACCTCACTCTATTCTGGTACACCATCCTTTCCAATTTGTGTGTAGTGGTTTGTTCTCTGGAAATGGTAGCCCAAGTAGCTTTTGGTGACTGCCATCCAGGCATTAACTGCACACTGACCTTTCTTGGCTGAGTCACAGCAGGCATACAGAGAAACCACCACTGAGCCAAGCAGGTTTTGAAGTGATAAGCAGGACAAATAAGATGCTCTTAAAAGAAATAGAATGGCTTATTGGAGTTTCTTTGGGCACTGGAAGATATGTTGGCTGCACTTGGGAAACTTGACAAAATACCGATGCTCTGATAAAACCCATAGTAGTTCCAGTGTCATTGGCCTAGGGTTCAGCCTAGACATCAGAATTTTAAAAAGTTCCATGCGTGATTTTGATGATCAGCCAGGGTTGAGAACTACTGCTTAGGGACATTATTATTATTTTGGATGTGATGTGCCAGGTTAAAAGCCTGACCAAGCCTTAATTTTCTTTTGAAAAATGTTGTCAGCCATCATATGAAGGCTATTTGTAAGGGAGGACATACTATTCTTTAATAGTAAAAATTGCCTGATGGGAGAGAGTAGCTGCAGGGATCAGAAGCCCTAGTCTGGCCTCTGTTTAGCTGCAGAACTTCCTCCTATCACTCTTCACCAAAACATTTTTCTTGGAAAAATGAGCACATTATATCACTGGGCTAGGAGGAAGGCCTAGAGTTGGTGCACCTTCCAGAGTCCTGGGCACAGCTTTGTGGGGCTATACCAAAACATTTTTCTTGGAAAAATGAGCACATTAAATCACTGGGCTAGGAGGAAAGCCTAGAGTTGGTGCACCTTCCAGGGTCCTGGGCACAGCTTTGTGGGGCTATTTGATGGGCTTTGCCCCCAGGAGAAGCAGAGTTTGTCAGCAGGGAACTTGAGCACTGCCCTCTGTTTACCTGGACATTTCCTCGGAAAGTCCCTGAGCAACAAGAGCAGACTCAGAGGGTATATTTGCAATGTTGAGATGACCTGGGAGATCCCTAAACCATCAAATTCAAATGGCATTAACATGTGCTCTCTCTCTCTCTTTGAGAGCAGAAAGAAAACATCACCAAGTGTCTTATGAATAGAATGTAAAACCATGTGAAGGGCTTCCCCTTTTCTGAAGAAATAATTTGGTAGAGCCTGTGTGCACACTTTGCTATCTCAGCTGGTAAAAAGGAGAACTGTAGAGTTCCATTGGCATCTTTAGGTTGTTGGTTAGATTCTAGCTCTGAGTAGGTGCTCAATCATTTCTAAAAGCTCTGAAACTCCATTTGATAAGTCATGCTCCCTCGAAGCTAGGATTTTTGTGGCCTTAATTGGCTTTGACCTTCATTTATCTTTCTGAGAAATTTGTGGCAAGACTGAGAGGAAGCCAACAAGAATAAAACATAATCAACACCTGCAAAAGGCCCACAGCCCAATGTGCGATACAGATTTCGTTCACTCATTAAGATATTCCCTTTGAAGCCCTAGATGGAAGATGAACAATCCAGAGCGGATGGGGAAAAGTAAGCTTTTGTAGTAAATCTCGCTGTCGCTTGAACGGTTCATCCAATTCCTTTTAGATGGTATTCGAGTTTGAGGAGAGTTAGGCTGATGCCACGTTCTGGTAGTGTGGCCGAGCGGTCTAAGGCGCTGGATTAAGGCTCCAGTCTCTTCGGGGGCGTGGGTTCGAATCCCACCACTGCCAGCGTTCCTCCTTATTACCAGTTGCAGAACTGAGTTCAAAGGATGATGAATGTCGTTAAGAAGCCAGCATATTGGGGCTGAGATAAGTGCTGAGTGTGCGAGTGACCCTTTAAGTCTAGTGGATCCATATTTCTGGCCATGTAGCACTCGGAAAAATTTTGCCAATTAGTAACGTCTCAATAAGCCTTCAAAGACGAAGTTCACCAGGAAAGTAGGGGAGGGGAACAAACAAGTTTTAAGATCTGATGTTGGCAGGCATGACCTCAAAACGAGGTCACCTACGGCAGGAGGATTGATATAAGGGCTGGGATGGAATAGGGAGTGGTTTTTTTGTTGTTGTTCGTTTGGGTTTTGGAGGTTTTGTTTTGTTTTTTACATTTTTTTCACCCTCATAAATGGGAACTCAGAGGCTTTGCAGGCAGTTTTTGAGAGAATTTCAAGGCGCAATTCCTTCGGCAAGAAATAGACCCTTGTCTGTCTGTACGGTCGCCCGTGCACATCAGTGACAGTAAGAGCAGACTCTTTGAGTCCTCACCATTGTCCTGTCTGAGCTGGGACGATTCTGCCTCCCCACTCCTATGCCCCATTTCCGGTCTCCCAATGCAGCGTCTCCCACTCCCTCTGGGTCTTCCTCTATCAGGAAGCGAGAAGGAAGGAGAGGGTCTGAGTGAGCCTTTCCGGAGATGCGACTCACCAAGAAGACAATATCAGGGGAGGAGGGAGGTGTTTCAATTCCTGTAGACTTGAGTTAAGGGCCCTTGACAACCAACTTGGAAAATTCATTCATTGCCCTGCACACTGCTATCAGAGAGCCCAGAATGTTTCGACTCATAATCTGAACTAGTACACATTTTCACCTCTTGAACTGTAAGTACAGTGCACTTCTGGATCTATCACCTGGTTTGGGGGTCCTGGAGAGCGAATGGGTGGAATTCGGTGTCCACTGCAACCCAGGTTGAATCTAAGTGTTGTCCCTTTCTTAGTGTATCTTTGGGGAGGTCGTGAAGGAGTGAGCACCTTTGGGCTAAGAGGAGAAACCTCATTTTGGGAGGTGGTGAAAGAATGGAGGGTGGCCCATGTCCTTAAAAGAAGCATTAAGAGAAACTTCAAGTTCATGGCCGGTTTCTCGATCTAGGGGTCTGGGTGTGGTTGTCCCTCTTTTGCTTAGGCAGACTCACATAATAAAACTAATCTACATGTAAAGAAGACATTTAGCCCCTGCATTCACCTACCTGAGCTATCATGGAGAGAAACACAATGATGCTGAACTAGTCTCAACTTAAATTCATGACAGTAATCTTAAGAGCATCTGCATGACTATCTTACAATTTTTCTCATTCCCTTCACTGTACCACTCTTAAAAACTACTCTTTTATCCCTTCTCATGTGCCCTCAAAACAGCCAATACCTCCTCATACATTCTCACTCCTATCTTTCTGTTTCATTAAGAGAACAGAAGCAGTCCCCAGAGAACTTCTACAAGGTAACCAGCTACCTGCATCTGAGTACCTTTGTCACCTTTGGGGCCAATCTGAGTTCGCTGTCGCCTCAATGGTAGAGGAGAGGGAGAGGGATAACGAAGGGCGCAGATGTGTAGTTAGCATTTTTCCTCCGTTCTTCCTAAAATGACTGCAGTGAAGAATTACAGGTCATTGAGATTTAATAGTTTTATTAAAAATATATTTTAGAAAAACAAAGAATGCCCCAAGGAGACACATGGAGAAAAACAAAATATGCCCCAAGGGGGCATGTGGTTCCAGAGCTGTAACCAAAACGGCTACAAAAGGGCAAAAAGGCCACAAAAAGACCAAAAAGAGAGAGAACCCAGAAGGGCAAAAAGGGAGTATGTCTGTCTTATATTTGGGCCTGTGATGGGTGGTTCCAAAGGCACTCCTAGGTGACTGGCAAGTGAGGTCATTTTGATTGACACCTGGCAGCTATATCACTTTGCCTAGTGCGCATGTGCATACTCAGAATTCTACCACAATTGGGGTGTTCTTTGGGTGATCTTTAGACTAGGCCTCTATTCCTTTGTTCTCCCTGTTGCTCATGTCTGACTAGCTACCTAACACTTTTATGCCTCCTATTACAGTGGATGACCTATCCCAGATCCTGCCTAAGGCCATTATTGCTTCTACTTGTGC
>NW_006441068.1:416891-425104 GCF_000325575.1 Pteropus alecto | reverse complement strand
TGCTTCTCTCTACTACTGGATCATTTCCAACAGCCTACTTGTATGGTGCTATTATCCCATTACCAAATAAAAACCATAGGTTCTGGGAGCAAGAAGGGGAGCAGATACAAGGCTCGCCTTACACTCGTGGTTACTCCAAGGCTCTTCACAGCTCCTTCTAGATCTCCGAGTATCATGCTAACAAGTTGTGTAAAGAGCTGAAGTTTTGGTGCATGGGTGTCATGGGGGACCTGAGGTTTCCCTTCTTACCTCCCTCTTCTCCAAGGCTTGAAGGAGGTGATGTAGATCAAGACGTATGCCCCTTCTGAAACTAATAATAAAATAAAATAAAATGCTAAAAAAAAAATGATGTATGCCCCTTCGACAAATCAGTGGGTGCCTGTTATTTGCCAAGAACTGAGTTTGGACCTAGAAGGCAAGGCCAAGTCTTCAGGAAGTTCAATTTCTAGAATGCAAAGAACTTTTCTCAAGCAATAACGCTCAATCCAACGATCTTCTATGTAGTCTACAAAATTTGAAGAAAGTAATTTAGGAAGGCTTAAGCTATGAGCTGGTGTAGTTGAAGGATCCAGGCTTTGACTCCAGGGTTTTGGGGTTCATGAGTTTGAATTCTACTACTCTCAATGGTTTGGTGTTTGTTTAAATAATAATAAAAACATCCACCCTTTAAATTTCTCCAATGTATTAAAAGTGGGCACAAAAACTTGTGATTAATAACAGGTGTATGATTGATGAGAGAGAACCTCACAATCTAGCTGGGTACATGTTACTGATCCCCTAGTGTGAGGACATGTAATTATTCCTTTCCTATAATCTACAGAGGAAAGGCAATTACTACTCTCTCATGAAATCACTGAAATATTGTAGTCTCTAAAAATCATTTTGATTAAAAAGAACCAAGTCTTTTTAGAGAAGTGGCTGATTTCAGGTTTGGAGCAGGAAGCAAGAAGAGCTGTCAAGAAAGTAAAAGTTTCTGCAAACTACTGGCTCAATAGTTCGCAGGAACCAACAAGAAGTTTCCATTGGCTGGATACGGAAGAAACTAATGATTAAAAGGAATACTTACTGCATCTTTAAAATGCAGGGAGAAAACATATTGATCACCCGTGGAAATAACTAGAGAGCAAATTATTTACTCTGAAATTTGGCAATTCATGGATAAGAATCAAGCATTATTCTTATGTATTATATGTGAATTTTATTTAAGATAACCAAGTAGTTCTAGTTGGTGAGTAAAAGTTCTTTAGAGAGTATTTCTAGCCAGTAAATGTGGAAGAAATATAGAATTAGAAATCACAATTTAGCAAGTCATGAAAAAATGATTCAAGCGGTGATGACATTGATTCAAATGTCATTTAACGATAGGCTGATGTGGGAATTTACAATGGAGCAAAGGACTATATATATGTGAACCCGCTGATCAATGTTAGCATTTAAAGTTGAAACGCGCCTCCTGATATGATGCTCAATGTATGAAGTACGTAGGACTGTTTGTGAACTCTTACTTTTGTAAGAATTGTAATCTAAAATCAAGTCTGCTTGATTGGGGTGGGGATGCGTCAGAACAGGGGCGGGGGCAGCGATGGTAAAGTGTGGGGCGAGGCGCTTAGAGGCGGCGCTCCTTGAGGGCCCTCCACCCGACCCTGCCAATTCCCCCCCAGTGCCCCATTCCAGTGGATTCTCCTCTTTTCCTTTTCCCGCAAGTCCTCCCCTACCCTACACACGCATTTGTTTCGCTAACGCCCCTCCTGTCACCGTCTTACCTGTTTTCTGGTCACTGACGATGGTTGTCTCTGCCCCCTCCATGGAAAGCGGCGCGGGCAGGGGAAATGCTAATGTAATTGGGACCCCACGCCACTCCCAAGCCCCGGCGCATGCACGACTCCGTTGAATGGGGCTTCTAAACAACTTAAAACATATCGGACTTGGGGCCTTCCAGTGTCTCGACCTCCGTAGTTTCCACAAAGAGTAATATCCTAGCTTTACTATCGGCTCTCCTTCGATAGCTCAGCTGGTAGAGCGGAGGACTGTAGACCAACTCGTGTGTAGGCATCCTTAGGTCGCTGGTTCGATTCCGGCTCGAAGGAAGCTCTTCCTACTTTTGCGACCCTAGTCGCAAAGTGCAAATTAGGGAGATTTCCGGAACGCCTACAAACGTACGAGTATGCTGTCCTGTCGCCTGGGATCACACTTGTCTCTTCTTTCTGCAGTACACAAACGCACACCCTTCGGCGCAAAAAACAGTCTCTGTTACTCTCCTACCTTATCCTGCAGCCATAGCCAACCAGTCCCTACAGCATCCTGCGCCGCCTTCACTCATTCTGAGCGCCGGCTCTGCCATCTCCACTTTGCTCACCATGGACAGATCCCTGCCGAACAGGTGGGCAAACAGGAGCGGCAGACAGCAAGCCCTGGAGGCCAACAAGCATATAGGCCATCACACGGGTCACAGACAGCCATGACAACCTTCTCGTAAACTTCACTCTGTCATGCTCTGTATCTGTCTGCATCCTTCTCACTCCGTCTTTTTCTGTCTTTTTTTCTCTTTTACTCTGATGCCGTATGAATATATTGACCTAAAATGCTCAACCTGCCTGCTTAGTCTAGTGTTTGTACAGCATTGCCCTTTGACACTTTTAATTGCTAATTCTGTACTGCACTTTAGAAAATTTATAGAATGAAAAGGCAGCCGTTTTGTCAATAGAGTTTGAGGTACAATTATATCTCCTAGGGGCCTATTTATGTGGCTCTTCAATCTGGTGTCTGAATTGTTGCTCCTGAAAACTAAGATTTTGTCTTGGCATTTATTCTTGTTGCCTCTGAAGCTTTTTGGCTCTTATAAGAGCAATATGCTCTCCCTACTTTGTTCACACCATTCAGCACAGGCAGGTCAACTGCATGAGGATTCTATGGCTCTGCCTCCACAAAGAAACCCTAGCCTTGAATATTAACATATGTAGAAATTGGCCTAATGAGAATGATGGAATCTTAGGCCTTTTCTGGACATTCTAGAATTTTACCTCTTCATGCAATGGGCTAATGCTTCCACCATCATGTTTAGTTTTTTTTCCCTATCTACTAAAAAATGTGCCCTTAGAGTTGTGAACAATGGCAGGTATAGTCTAGGATTACACCTCTTATGCTTCATCTTTAAAAGACTCTGACACTTATCTACATTTCCTTTACTCATTATCAATTGAAAATGTGTTCCATTTTGGGTCAGGTCTTATGACTTAGTAAGGGGCCTAGTAAGTCCTGCATCTTCTTCTTAACTCATGATCCCAGGTTGTGTTGAGTCAAAAGAGCTCCTGCTCCTCAGGATTGGCATTCAGATATGTTTTGTTTACAAACCATTTAATAAACACCTAATCTGCTTCTGGTATTGTGCTTCTGCCAGGGATATAGAGATTAAAATATAGGTCTTGTCCTAAAATATTGTAGTATCTGTAGGGGACACAGAGATGGAAGCAGACATAATATGATGTGCTGAAAACTGCAATAGAGATAAATAGAACATTTCATGTAAATCTAAAACAAAAATTAATCTTGGGAAGTTTTAATTCAGGCTAGTGTGGAGGGCAAAGTAGAAAATGTGGGAAGCCTTCAGGTAGAGCCAATATACTGGAGTCAACTGAGTTCTGGAACAAGAGTAGTAGATCTGTAATTAGGTCAGTGGAATGGACATGGAACAATTTTAGAAAATAAACAGAAACCCAGAAAGTGCTGGTTTTCTAACTATATATGGTAGCCCTAGAGCATATATACAAGTCCAGGACTAGCAGGAAACAAAGATACAAATAATCGTGCATGAAATTTTATCCTATCTCATCATATCCCTCGGGTTTTAACTGCTGTGCACCCCAGGAGCAAAGGGAAGATTTCTCAACATCTCTTGCGAGTCTTCATAAAGAAGACACCATGATATATATATTTATTCTACCAGAATGACCAGCAAAAGAAAAGTTAATGTTTGTGTACTTCCACATTCATCTCCACTCCATTCATTTCCACTCCTACTGTCATTTTCTCTGCACATACTTTTTTTGCAGCTGCCTGGCTTGCATTACCTGACAAATGAAGGCAGAAACATTGTTGATGCGAAGAGAGAAAAATCTTATATGTTGAATGAAGGGTTTGCCTCCTTTTCAGATTTGGCAGGAATGAGGAATTTGAAAATTTCCAGTCAAGATTTCTTAAAATTGTCTTCTCTTTCTCAAATTTCATCATCTTATCTCTTTACCTGGGTAGCTTTTCTCAGCTGATGCCTGGATCAAAATAATCCTCTAGGCTGGCAATCCCCAGTGGTAAATAAATGGTTGAAAATAGGTTATAAATGAAATGTCTACTTTTCGATGATGGGATTAATAAGAAACTGAAACTTTTGTCACTCTTCTTCATCTCTGCACTCAAGCTAATACCAACAATCAAGAAGGATGTGGTCCAAGACTGGTAAAATGACTATTCACATGTAAATCCATAAGCAAGAAACATAAGACCTAGATTCAAATGGAACATTTTTTCAACCAGTAGTAGGTAAAGGGAGTGTGGGTAAGTGTCAGAGTCTTTTCAAGATGGAGGATGAGAGGTATAATCCTTTCAGATCTACCTTTGCCAGCCAGTCCTATATTTGTTATACAGACTGAAATATCTTTAGGCATTTCGTAGCAAAGTCCCCTAATTTAAATATCATAGTCTGCTCAAGCCAAAATTATTGAGCACTTTGCAGATAAAGAAAACTCTTTAAAAGAGGGGAGGTGGTGTCCTAGAGGCTGATAATCACAATAAATAACATGGTGACTCAGCCTCTTCAGAGTCAGAAGGCAGTTCCTTCCCCCTTTTTTTTTATAAGGGCGAACAGCATCTAAGAAGCCATGCCTGGGATGAAAGCCTAAAAAACAAGCAGTTTCTTACTAGGCAAGACTCCTTATTTTCCCATGTGTTTTTCACATTGTTGCAGCCTAATTGTCTCTCTGTGTATTTAAGATAATAAGAGAATTCTCAGTTACAAAAAGGGAAAGTGAGTCCCTGCCTCTCTGTCCTGTAGCATGACCCACTCTCAATGGGAAGTCAATATTATCCCAGAAGATGGGAAGTACTGCTCTTTTTACAGGTGGGCTTTTTTCTTCCCCTCACCTTAATATTTTACTGAAAATATTGGAGGCCCAGAAAGGGTCACATTTGAAGTAATGAACTTAATCAATTTCATTCCCCAACTCCCATCTCCACCCTAATTCTTTGACTCAGTCAAAATGTGCCATGTTTCCTGGGCTTACAAACACCACACGATAACAAGGCACTCATTCTGCTTTAATGCCTCCGCTTCCTTGTTTTATCAAATACCTTCTCATTTGATCCTTCTTTTATCAAATTTCTTCTAATTCTCTCTTACTCATTTCAGGATCATCTTTATCAGAATCTTTTTCTAGCTCCCCAAGTCTCAATTGGCTCTTCTCCTCCTTCTGTCTTTGGTACTCCTTGACAACTTCCACCTTTCCACCTATCACACTATACTGGTATACTTTAACATTCTCTTTAAGAGTGAGCTCCTTGAAGTTTGGGACAAAGCCGTATTTATTTTAGTATCATCAACACCTTGCACAGTGCCTTGCACAGGATAGAAGACATTTCAACATCTGCTCATGAGGGCTCTGAATGAATTATCACATCCTGGAGTAATGACTAGAGATCTGCTTTATCAGAAGACAAAAAAAGGCCACAATTTCTTCTATGATAATAACCAGAGGTGGCATATTCCATATAAAGATCCCACGGTTTTCTGTGATGAAAAGCAAATGAGAAAGCTTCTGGGAAGTACATAGTAAGATATTCAAATTAACCCTACACTGAAAAAACCTGAAAATTGAAAAGAAATATGAAAATATTTGCTTGATGACATTGGAGAGATAACAAAGGTGAGAAGAGCTGCTCAGCTAAAATATAGGTGAGGTAAAAAATCCAAAGTGATAACTAGAAAATCTCCACATTTATGAAAATTATTCATTTTATGAAGCTAGTATAAACTTTATACATCAAAAGCGGACAAGGACATTGAATAGGAATTATCATAGGCCAATCTCATTTATGAACATGGATATAAAAATTCTAAACAAAATTTAGCAAATCAAAAATAACAATACATAAAAACTATAACATATTTGACAAAATTGGCACTATTGGATGAAAGTAGAATTAACATTAGAAAAATCAATGTACTTCATCACACTAACAGACCAAAGGAGAAAAATAATAAGACTATTTTTAATAGATGTAGAAAATTTATTAAATAAAATTCAATATCTTTCATGATAATAATTTGTCAACTAGAAGGTAATTTATTTGATGAAATGTATCCATAAAAAAAATCTCAACATGTTATATGTTGTATTTCACAACATATAATAGTGAAATGATACTAGATTTCTGTTTGAGATTGAAATAAGATTAAGATTCCCACTATCTTCTATTCAATATTACACTAAATGTTTTCATTAGAAGAAATGAAAGTGAAGAAATGATTATGTAAAAAGAAAATTTAAAGAAATATACAAGAAACATGACAGAGTGAGAGACGTCCCCAAATCTCTCCCCTTGAAACAACAATAAGCTGAACATCTAAAATTCAACAAAAAATGTGCAAACTGCACACCAGCACGTCTGAGCATGGGACTTGCGCATAAGAACTACCACAGATCAGAACCCTGGGTGTGGAGCGGTGGACTGGGAGAAACAAAGAAGCTGCCTCTCACAGCGGCAGCTGGAGCTCCCTGTAGCAGGAGGGGGAGGGGAGAATGTGTGGCGATTTCCCTGAACAGCCCTGCCTGGGAGTGCTGTGAGCTCCACGTATCCAACGGCAGTGCCCAGTCATCAGAGCAGAAGACAGAGAAACGGGGACAGCAGAAAAGCAGGGATGGCAGAGAAACAACAGTTGTTTTTTACCAGCTGTGGTTGCAAACCTAGGCTGAGCTGTAGCCCCCAACCACCAACCCAGAGGGCTCCTCTGCCATACCCTTTGAGACAAAACGCCACAGAGCTCCAGGGGAATCTGAGCAAACACTACCAAAACTGTTGCTAACACTGACAGGAACTGAGACTGAGGGTAGCAAGCGTGATTAAACATCTATAAGAAAAAAAAAAGACAATATTAAGACTTTATATAAAGCAGAGACCCAAGAGACTTAGACATCACCTACTGGAAACCGAAAGAAAAATACTTTATTTGCAACAGCCTAGGAACCATTATATAATAAATCTTTCTTTTGAAAAAAAAAAAAAAAAAGCAGAACACACTTCCATTAATGTCCAGGCAGAGAAATAGTCCATTAAACACCATGAACAACCAAAGTGACAAGGCATCTCAGAAAGAAAGATAAAAACCTCCAGAAAATAAGCTTACAGACATAAAATATGCGACTTAAAAGACAGAGAATTCAGGATGGTACTTCTGAAAAAATTCAATGAGATCTGAAACGAATCATATCAACAATTTCAGGAATTGAAAAAATAACTAGATGAACAGAACAAATTCTTTAGCAAGGAGACTGAAACCCTCATAAAGAACCAAATAGAACATCTGGAGATGAAGAACACAGTGCAAGAGATAAAAAATGAAATAGCAAGCTTGGGAAATAGAGTCGACCAAATGGAGGAAAGGATCAGTGACACTGAAGACAGAAATCTAGAAATAAATCAGAAGAAGAAGAGAAACCGAAGAATGAAAAATAGTGAAAGAGAAATTCAAGAACTAGCTGTTATCATCAGGAGAGGAAACATAAGAATAATGGGCATTACCAAAGGCAAAGAAAAGGAGCAGGGACTAGAAAGCATTTTCAGACAAATAGTTAATGAGAATTTCCCAAATCTAAGAAACGAGCTGGGGCTTGGAATTTAAGAAGTCAGCAGAACACCTAATTATCTCAACCCAAAAAGGCCTTCACCAAAACATATTGTATTAAAATTATCAAAAACCAACAACAAAGACAGAATTCTCAGGGCAGCCAGAGAGAAGAAAACAGTAACTCGAAAAAGGAAAATCCACTAGATTATCCTCGGACTTCTCAGCAGAAACATTACAAGCCAGAAAGCAATAGAATCAAATATTTAAACTATTATGTGAAAGGAACTATCAGCCTAGAATAATGTATCCAGCTAAGCTCTCTTTTAGATATGAAGGAGAAATTAAGATTTTTCCAAACTTAAAAAAAAATAAAATTAAA
>NW_006441068.1:409386-413319 GCF_000325575.1 Pteropus alecto | reverse complement strand
GTATCACTTATATGTGGGATATTAACCTAAAAGCAACAAATGAACAGGACAAACAAACAGAGACTCAGGGACATGGACAATGGGCTAGTGGTTACCAGCTGGTAGGAGGGAGGGGGGAGGGGGAAGGGAATTGGACAAAAAAATTTAAATAATTTCCTCAATTAAAAAAAAAGAAATAAAAAAAGAAGAAATATACAAAGTAAGAAGGCTGTTGACACTATTTGTAAAATTTAAGATCCAATGACTGATAATAAATTAACTTCTAGGTGTTTGTCCCTCTCAGTGGGTTGGATGGCTTTTGGTGATAATAATGATGTTCTCAAGCACCTTCTCTTCTCCTCCACCTCTACAGTGAGGCTGTGAGGGCTCACCAATGCCATGCCCCCACCCCTTTCAGTTAGGCTGATCAGGCGATCAGTCCTGGCCTGAGATATGTGAGCACAAGTATTGTAAGTGTCCAGGTGAGCATGCCTTATGCTCTCCTCCATTACTGCAGCCCACAGGACTGTCATATGAATGAGAAATAAATATTCACTGTATAAAGCCCTTCTACAAAACACTACAGTATATTACTAGAAATAATAAGTGATTTTAATAAATTTGCAGTGTCAAAGGTCAATATTCAAAGATTATGTAACTTTCTGTATGCCATCATCAACAGTGAAATACGTAGAAACACATTTTTTTAATTTTTGTTTTTTTTCATTATTTAGAGAATATTTTATTAGTTTCTGTAATCAAACCTATGTAGATAAGACCTTACATATTTAATACAGTGTGTTATCCCTGTACAAATGGAAAAAATTACATTTAACATTTCGAGACCACTATAGTTATTAATTTATGTACAATGCCAACCCAACACAGTATAACTGGACATTTTTTCTGAAGTTGACAGCACAGCTAAAGTTTCCAAAAATTCAAATTATATATAGATTTGCATACATATATTTATTTATATAATAAATGACCAATAGCAGTATGTTATGCATCAATAGCATCAACAACTTTTCCAGGCTCTGCAGTCATCTGAACAAAATAATCGATATCCAGTACATGAAACACATCTTAAAATGTGCAAAATCTCAAGACACAAAATACAAAATATTATTGGAGAATTGAAGAAGAGCTACATAAATGGAAAACTCAATATGGTAAAAATGTCAAATCTCTTCAAAATCATTTATGATCTTAAAAATCCAAGCAAAATTCTACTATTGGGCAGAATGACTTGACAAGATAATTCTAAAGTATATATGGGCCTACGAAGAGTCAAAACTAGTTAACAGACTCTTGGAAAAGACAAATAGAGAAGACTTGCTATACCAGATATCATAAATTATTATAAAGACACAATAATTTAGTCAGAGTGGTAGTGATGTAGGATAGGTAAATATACCAATAGAACAATTACAGCCTAGAAATAGACCAATACTTGGCCACTGATTTATGACAAAGATTACACTGCAGTACAGCAGGGGAGAGAATTTCCAATAAATGGTGATGAATCTTTTAGCCCATACAATGGGAGAAAATAAATCTTGATTCTAAGACATATCACATACAAAAATGATGAATTATAAATCCAATTGTGAAATATAAAACAGTAAACTTCTTTAAAAACAGAAGAGAATATCATGATGACCTTGAGTTAGGCAAATATTTCTTGAACAAGATACAAAAAAAGTAAAGACATAAAATTGATAAATTGGATCTTCTCATTTAAAAAAGTCCGTTAAGTAAGTGAAAAGCCCTACCACAGAGTGGGAGAATGTATTTCTATATTCAACAAAAGATTTCCATCCCAAATATATAAAGATGCCTACAAAGTAATAAAAAACAAATCACAACCATCCCAAACGCTTTTTTTAAAATTTGTTTTTTAAGCACTGCCATTCTTGCTACTTCAATTATTTTTTAAGCTTTTATTCCATCTGGGAAATGGGTTCTTCTAAAACTTTGCAAATAATATATCTAAGTTCCAAAGATTTTAAATTTTAAAAGTTAAATTTTAGAATTTAAAAAGTTAAATTTTAGAGATTTTATGTGAAATATTTAGCTTCTTCAGGAAAATAACTTTTAATATCTAAAGAAAAAGAACATTAAAATAAATTATTTTAAAGATAGGTGAATGCTCATATAAAAGAATGTGTTTTTTATTGCCGTCTACTTGAGAGAAACAGTATTTCACTACCTTTAACTCTCAAACTACTGTGGTCTAAAAACTTGAAATTATATGAATCACATTTCTCAACTATTATGGAGCCAAAGGTTTTCAGATGTCACATATTAAAGACTTGTCTTATAGATTTCGATGGCTTGAAAAGTCCTTAACACATAAATACTACTTCTAGACAGTCAAAAATCAGAAGGAATTGCATGGTTTGCAGGGTATTTTAAGTTATATGAGGTCTAACATACATAATTTAAGCATGATATCTATCATAAAGACAGGCAATTAAAAAGTATCACTTTTAAAATCCAACACATGATAGTAGTCTAGAAACTTACTTTTTTCTCCACCTCTAATTTATATTGTTAGATATCAGAAACTTAAGAACATTTTAAAAAATTGAATGGACTTTACTTTTTAGAGCAAGTTTACAGAAAAATTGCACAGAAAATGTAGAGTTACCATATCCCACCCTCTCCCCCCTATTATCAACATATTGCGTTAGTGAGATTTACTTGTTACAATTGATGAACCAATATGTTGATACATTATTATAATATAACTAAACTCTATAGTTTACATTAGGGATCACTTTGTGTTGTACAGTTTTATGAATTTGATAAGTGGGTAATTTCATGTATCTACCATCACAGTATCACATAGAATGTTTTACTGCCCTGAAAATGCCCTGTGCTCCACTTATTCATCCCTTCCTCCCTCCCTTGAACCTCTGGAAACCACTGCTCTTTTTACTTTCCCAATAGTTATGCCTTTTCCAGAATGTCATATAGTTGGAATAATAAAGTACATATCCTTTTCAGACTAGTTTCCTTCACTTAGCAATATGCATTTGTTTCCTCTATATCTTTTCATGGCTTGATAGCTCATTTCTTTTCAGTGCTGAATAATATTGCATTGTCTGGGTATACCAGTTTATTTATCTACACCTACTGAAGGATATCTTGACTGATTCTAAGTTTTGGCAAGTTATGAATAAAGCTGCTATACACATTCATGTGCAGATTTTTGTGTAGACATAAGTTTTCAACTCATTTGAGTAAATACCTAGGACCATGATTGTTGGATCATATGGTAAGTCTATGTTTAGCTTTGTAGGAAACTTGAAAGACTGCCTCATAAAGTGGCTGTACCTTTTTGCATTCCTACCAACAATGAATGAGAGTTCCTGCTGTTCAACATCCTTGTCAGCATTTGGTATTATCAGTGTTTTAGATTTTAGCCATTCTATTAGATGCATAGTGGTATCTCATTGTTGTTTTAATTTGTAGTTCCTTAATGATATATGAAGTTGAGTGTCTTTTCATATGCTATTTGCCATCTGTATGTCATTTTTGGTAAGGTGTCTGTTCAGATCTTGTACCCATTTTTTAAACTGTGTTGCTCATTTTTTTTTATTGAGTTTTAAGAGTTCTTTATATATTTTGGATACAAGGTCTTTATCACATATGTATTTTGCAGCTAATTTCTCCCAGTCTGTGGCTTGTCTTTTCATCCTTTTAACAGTGTCTTTCACAGAACGTAAGCTTTTAATTTTAATAAAGTCTAACATCAATATTTTCTTTCATGTATCGTGCTTTTGGTGTTATATCTAAAAAGTTATTGTCAAATGAAAGGTCATCTAGATTTTCTCCTTTGTTATTTTCTAGAAATTTTACAGTTTTGTGTTTTACATTTAGGTCTATGATCCATTTTAAGTTAACTTTTGTGAAAGGTTGTAAGGTCTGTGTCTATATATATAT
>NW_006441068.1:380101-409376 GCF_000325575.1 Pteropus alecto | reverse complement strand
TGTTTTAGCACCATTTGTTAAACTATCGTTTTTCCAATGAATTGCCCTTGTTACTTCTTCAAAGATCAGTTCACTCTATTTATGCGGGTCTTTTTCTGGGTTTTCTGTTTTATTTCATTGATCTGTTGGTCTATTCTTTTGCCAGCACCATACTGCATTGATCACTGTAGCTTTATAGTAAGTCTTGAAGTTTGGTAGTGTCGGTCATCCAACTTTGTTTTTCAGTACTGCGTAAACTGTAGGTCTTTAGTTTGTTGATATCACAAAATAATTTGCTGGCATTTTGATTGGGATTGCATTGACTTTTAGATAAAGTCAGGAAGAATTGACATCTTAACAATATTGAATACATATTTTGTTAAAATTATATTTAAATGATTTTGGGGAGGTTCTAATATAAATAGCATTGTTTTAAAATTCCAATTCCAATTGTTCCTATTTGCTAGCTGGTATATAGGGGCACTATTACTGTTTGTATATTAAACTTGTATCCTGCAACCTTGTTATAATTGTTTACTAGTTACAGGAGCTTTTTGATCTATTCTTTGGGAATTTCTACATAAACAGTAATATATATGAGGAAAGACAATTTTATTTCCTCCTTCTCTATCTGCATATCTTTATTTTGTTATCTGATTGCTTGGCTAGGACTTTCAGTGTGATGTTGAATAGAAGTGGTAGGAGAGGACATCATTTTTCCTGAACTTAGGGAGAAAGCATTTAGTTTCTCACCATTAAGTATAATTTTATCTGTAGATTTTTTGTAGATGTTCTTTATCAAGTTAAGTTCTCTATTACTACTTTACTGAGATTTTTTTTTTAGCACGAATGAATGTTAGATATATCAAATGCTTTTTCTGCATCAATTGATATGATTATATGATTTTCTTTAGCCAGTAGATATAATGGATTATATTAATTGGTTTTTGAATGTTGAACCAGTCTTGAATACCTATAATAAATCCCACTTGGTTGTGATGGATAATTCTTTTTATCCATCATTGGATTCGATTTGCTATTATGTGTTGAAGATTTTTATACCTATGTTCATGAGAAATATTGGTTTGTAATTTTCCTTTCTTGTAATGTCTTTGTCTGGTTTTGATATTAGAGTAATATTGGCTTCATAGAATGAGTTAGAAAGTGTTCCTTCTGCTTCTATTTCTGCAAGAGATTATAAAGAATTGATATCATTTATTAAATGTTTGGTAAAGCTCACCAGTGAAACCATCTGGGCTTGGTGCTTTCTTTTTTGGAAGGTTATATAATGTTGATTCAATTTCTTTAATATATAAAGGCCTAGTTACATGACTGACTTCTCCTTGTGTGAGTTTTGGTAAAATGTTTTTCAAGGAATTGACCCATTTCACCTAAATTATCAAATTTATGGGCATAGAGTTTTTTATATTTCTTTATTATCCTTTTAATATCCATGAGATCAGTAGGGATACCTCTTTTCCATTTCTGTTAGTAATTTTTGCCTTTTTTATTTTTTTCTTGGTTAGCTTATATAGAAGTTTATAAATGTTGTTGATCTTTTCAAAAACCCAGGCTTTGCTTTCATTGATTTTCTCTATTAATTTCCTATTTTCAATTCCATTGATAGCTGCTTTAATTTTTATTATTTCTTTTCTTCTGCTTATTTGCATCTAATTCGCTCTTCTTTCTCTAGTTTCCCAAGGAGATAACTTAGATTTTTGAGTTTAAATCTTCCTTCTTTTCTGAACACCTTTGTCTTCCACTCTTTCTGCCTTCTCTGGTTTTAATTGAGTGTTTTATATGATTTCATTTTCTCTCCTCTAGGCATATGATTCTTTTTTAAAAAAATTTTTAGTGGTTGCCCTAGAGTTTACATTTCCAGCTAATCTCTGTCTACTTAAAGAAAAACAACCCTCTACTGCTTTATAACCCTCTACTGCTTATAACAGTGTATTCCTAATTTCTTCCTTCTGTCCCTTATAACACTGTTGTCATTCATTTGTTATCTACAAGCTATAATTATCCATTATATTGTTGCTATTATTTTATGCAAACCCTTATTTGTTAGATCAAGAAGAAAAATAATACATATTACTTTCTTTACTCCTTTTCTAAATCTTCCTTTCTTTATGTAGATTCGTGTTTCTAACCTAGAAAGAAGACCCCTCTGGAGATCTTCTTCTACCATTTCTTGTGGGGCAGTTCTACTGGCTACAAATTTTCTGAATTTTTGTTTGTCTAGAATGTCTTTATTTCTCTTTCACTTTTGAAGATGACTTTGCTGGATACAAAATTCTAGGCTAGTGGAATTATTTTTTTCAACACTTTAAATATTTTACTTAAGTTTAATAAGCTAGGAAAAAGTTACTATACATGATTGCCCCAGACATGATAAGACTTCTGAAAGTACAAAGATGCCAAAACATATTGTTTTCCCCTTAAGTGCTTTTCTATCTTGTTTCAATTATTTATCTGTATTAAGCAAGGCTTTAACTGTGGCAACAGAGGACTCCTTTAAAACCAAGATGATGTCTTCTACCTGTACTTGACCTTTTAATTAAATTATGTTTAGTTTTCCTGCATCTAAGGTATTCCTTTTAAGGCAGGAAACTAATTTTGTTTACATCTGCAGTTATGATCCTGGTTCCCTATACCTTAAACATTTAAAAAATAATTGTGAAATGGGGATCTTTTACCAACCAAAATCAGTCTGCATCAGTATAGGGAGGAGAGAGCTATAGAATAATTTCTTTTTCCTAGACAAAATTCTAAATTGCAAATTTTTTTTTTTAATAAGTAGCTTACAGCATCTATTGGATCCACAGCAGGAAAATGTTATGAAGAAGGTGTAAGCACTGGACAGATTATGCACAATTCAGCCCCAAAGTCTCCTTGAAATTGAAACTTGTGATCCCTGATTTACAGTGCATTAGCTCTTGAGCAGGCAGCCTTACTATTGGCACCATTTGGGAGAGGTTGTAAATTGAAAAGTTCACAACAAATTATTAGGATAGATCCAACCTGGAGACTTGCCCACCATGTACAAACAATTGCAACTTCAGATTTAGAACACAGAGAGACATCTGGGTCTGAGAGAAGCCTGGACCTGCCAGGCAAGACTACCACGTGACGCTGGGAATCGGCAGGTCACAAGGATCCTCTTTCTCTCTGGGAATGCAAGAGCTACAGGGGGCCAACTTTGCAAATAGGGTATCGGAGGACTGCCTTGAACCGACCACACCTGTCCCAGGAATCCTCACCGCACACACCCATCCGAATCTCCAAATACCGGCTTGGGGAACAGACACATTTGCCTAGTTATGGAGTTTTCACTCTTCCATTACCTATAGGTCCTATGTGGGAAACTAAGGAGGCCCAACCTCGACTACAGAGACCAACTTGGCCTACGGGGATCAAGGAGAGAGTCTGCACATTCATGAAAGTGATGGCCCTTCCTTGGATGGAGTATTCGCAAGCATTTCTGCTTCTAAATGTAAAAGCTTCAGGTAAGGCATTGGGGGTTCTTGCTACTGTTAGGAGTGATTATTGCAGACCATGGGGCAGATATGATCATCAGAAGAAGCTGAGGCCTCACAACCAGCAAAGTGGATTCAAATAGCGAAGGTGAGAGCAACTCCGAAGTGTAGAAGAAAGGAGTGGGGGGTGGAGTGGGGTGTAGGGTGGGGAGTGAGTGGAGTACAGAGCCCGCAGGCAGAGCTGACTCCTGGAAGAAGCGGGCTGATTTCCTTTTTGTAGGTTTATGGTCAATAATTCTTGGGTTGGATGTGAAAAGGCCCAGGTCAAATCCTGAGAGAGCATAGTTTTAAGACTGAAGGAAAGCAAAAAGAGAAGGCAATGTCGGAAGAACATCTTTACAGGCAGCCTCAGAGCTCAGAGTGTTTTGGCTTGCGGGTCTTGCAGGAATATGAGAACCTGCCTCTGACCTCCGGGAGAGGGCATCACTGGAGATCTGAGAGAAACTGCTGCTGCTGGTCAGGGGTTCTTGATGCCACTGACAGGACCAGTGGATGCCCTTAAAAGTAGTAAATAGTAAATGCAGCAGCTTTGTCAGGCAGTTGTTGATGTGGGTGCTTTCTGGCTCAGGATGCCAAAAGACTCGAGGGGTTTAAACTCCAGGACATTTTGCAAAAGGCCTTCTGGGCCAAATCAACAAATCCCACCACCATTATCCTCTCCTAGAAATCCAAGTTGCCATCTCAATCACTCTTTTGAGGCCCATTAAATTTGGACTCGCTGCAAGAAGCAGACACCTTCTGAAGAAAGCTGAGTGACCGATGAGCCTGCGGGGCAGGGGCAGGACTGTGGCAGGGATCGCAGCCAAATGCAGGACTCTGACCCTGGCTGGCCTCAGCAAACAGCTCCTCTCCTTCAGGGCTGAGAGTTGTTTCTTGGTCATTTTCACCAAGTCAAAACAATAAGCAGAGAGAGAGGAAGCAGCATTAGGTGAAGATTATTGAGAAGGGATGGCTGCTGCAATTAAGCTGTTGCTTTCCGGAGTGCACGGCCGCTAAGTGATGACTGTAGCTGTGAGCTCATAGAGTTCCGCCTCTCTGGGACATCTTTCACCACTGTCAAGAGCTCTTCAAATCTAGAGTAGAGTCTCTTTGAAAAATGTCATTCCTCATCTTTTTGGGTGGCTGATGATCATAGAGAAGTCGCACTGTAGGACACAAAGGGCTCTGGCGTCTGTAGCCCTCTATGCGTGTGAGATGAAGGCCTTTCTATATATCTTTTCCAAAAAAGTTCCTGCCTTTGGTGAACAATTTCCCAAAAGTTGCAAGCGCATCCTTTGATAGCTCAGCTGGTAGAGCTGAGTACTATAGTTTACACTCTCCAGGAATCCTTAGGTTGCTGGTTTGATTGAGGGTTGAATGAGTTGTAGGGTCTTGCTTCTTGCACACGGAGCTACCACAAAGCTGGGCTTTCAGATTAGAACCAGAAGGTGAAAGGATCCAATCAGCCTGTTAGCAAATTTTTGCTAGTTCTCAGCAGTGTGAAAGAGTGGGTTGAGGGTCTGGCTGGAATCACAGAGAACTATGGACCAGGACAGAATGGATGAGGGCTCTAACCTGGAGATGAAAAGGTTTGGGTCAGTACAACAGAATGTGTATACACCACTAGGTGGGAAGTGAGAGGATGAGGGGAGTATCTGAAGAGGACCTGGTATAGCCACTGGTGCTGCCATTTACAAAGATGGATAACATGTGAGGAGCAGCAGGTTCATGGTGGGAAGGGTGGTGTGTTCCCTTTGGGACAAGTTGAGTTTGCAGTGTCTGAGGAACCAGTAGATGAGATGTCCACAGAGATTGAATTCAGGTTGGGGAGCTGGGACTGTAAATAGTGGTTTGAAAGCTATTCTGCTACTAAGCCTATGGTATCCCAAGTTGGGGATAAGGTGGCTTCTTGCTTCTGCCAGGAACCTGGTCAAGATCATGGCTTCTTGTGCTTTTCAGATGGAGCTGAGATACTGGAGATTCATAAAATGGATTTTTGGAAGGCAGAATTAGGAAGTGCATCCTGGGTGGTACCGGATTTTTAAGGACAGCTGTTGTGCTAGAGGTTGGAAATCAAAGCCTACCTAGGTGCAGGGCCCAGGTCCAGACAGAGTTCCACTCTCAACTATTCCTGAAGGAAAGCATGCTCCTCACAGGCCCTGCCCCTCTGCTGAGCCACTGGGCTCCCCCTCAAGTCCGTGGAAATGCCAGTGCCCAGGGTGACGCAGGTTTCAGCGATTGTGACACAAGAGATGGGTGTTGCCATCCCTCTTCCAAGAGAGGTGGTCACGAGGGCAGCAGTGTCCCTTCGTCCCTGGGCCAGCTCTGAGACCCACCAGTTCAGGTGCGGGTCCTTCAAGCAGGAACAGCTAAAGGAAGGGAAGAGAGTCATAAACAGGTACCCAGAAACCCCTAATCTGGTACCCCCAAAGCACCTCTGGGTCGATCTCCTGGAAATGTCTCTCTTGAATGGGATCTGTTTAGAATCACTGAACGGTATGAACCTAGATATATAGCTATAGATATACTTAATTTCCCAGGTGATTCTAAGGCTGAGTTTGGACTTCAAATTCTGAATTTTCAGAACTTCCAAGATACGATTTGCACCGTCACAAGATCGAGGACAACAGCTTCCTTTCCATGTAGTTCCACAAACTCGAAAGTTCTACTTTCTTCATTTTGTCTTCTAAAATAAAATGTCTTTTTTAGTGTTTACATCCCCAGTAAGAAGAAGCTTACAGTCAATTAATGTGCCCTCTAATATCTCTGGTAGAGTGGAAGACATCTGAGACCAACAGTTTGATTCCAGCTCAAGGGAGCTTGTTCACGTTTTCTGTCCATCAGTGGTATTCAACCATGGGTGATTTTACCTGCTCCTTTCCTAAGAGGAGAGAAATAGCAAGTTATAAGGTATTGGGAATCATACCTGCTTAGGACTTCTCAGTAGCAACTCTGGAAGCCAGAAAACAAACAAACAAACAAAATGCTTCAAAATATTGAAGGAAAATGTTTTCTAATGAAGACTTCTCTAACCAAACTATCAGTTAAGTAGTAGTGTAGAATACATTTTCGGCCATTCTAAAAGGTCTTCAGGTTTCAAAAATTTTAGGGTAAAAATTATAAAAAGATTACCACAAAAATTATAAGGTCTCAAAAATGTACTTCCTACACATGCTCATAAAATTGGTGACTGATCTTAAACAAAATGACGGAAAACGAAGGGATAGTACACTCCAATATAGGAAACAGATGAACAGAATTCTGACAAGTATGGTGAAACAGAATTCTATTTTCATGAGGGCTTTTATCACTTAAGATGCTGCCTGTCATCATATTCTCTTAAATAGTTAGGAAGAAAATTTATATTTAGATAAAAAAATTACTTTGCACAGTAAAATCAGGCCTTCAAAAAATAATGAAAGCTTTATGTATTAAAAAATAATGTTCTGTCTTTATATTTAGAAACAAAAGTTCTGTATCTTGGGGTAAATTTCTTGGTATTTGTACTGTATCGATGGTATCTCTTCAATGGTGTCCCCATGTGAAGCTTAGCCTCTTATAAAAATTCTGACATTTCATAACACACTTTTCTAGAGAGGTACCAGTGTCAGAAGTTCAAGAGAAGAAATGTAGAAAATTCTGTGTAATGCTAACAAATGGTTAACTTTATTAAACATAGATCAGTTCATTTGACAAACAATTTTAAACTATGTGAAAACCTGGACAAAGAGCATGTAAATATCCTGTTACATAGTGAAATGTTGTAGCTGAGTAGAGTTCCAACAGTGTTTGAACTAAAAGGTGAATTGCCAGAGCAATTTCAAGAAAATGTTGTCAGAATTTGCTGTGTGATTTGAAAATGCAGAATGGCTGCAGGAAAAAAAGCCTATTTAGCAGATATTTTTCATCACATGAGTAAGTTGAACAACTCTGTTATAAAGAAAACCTGGAAATGTTTCCATTACTATTTGGGCTTGAGATTGGGTAAGAATACTATCATTTATTGAAAACCATCTGAATAAACTGCAAAAAATTAAACCATTTTCCTTCCCTTTCTAAAAAAGATGAGGAACCCTTTCTCTGAATCTTCTGTTCGGTCTGAGAATTTGACTTTGAGCCAGTGTCTGTTTGAACAAACAAGATGAGATTTACTGATATGCCCCTAGGAAAGTTCTGTATTTTTCATATTTAGAGGAAATTCATCAATATTTTGTTGTACTTTGCAATTTTTTACGTGTATGAGCAAGCTTATTCTGCTTGACAAGTATAAATAGCAAGAATAAAACCCATCTCTTTTCAGTTGAAAATGAAATTTAGTATACTTATCTCAAGTTTGACTCATAATTGAGTATCTATGCAGCAAACTCAAGTACAAGTTTCACATTAAAAGGTAAATTTCTTTATTTTTAGTTTCAAAAATTACATGTTGCAAAAACCTAACATATTTATGGTAATTTTATAATTGTTAGAGCTGTATTTGAACCTGATCATGTCATTCAGTAAGAAAAAATTTTTAAAGTGTTGTATAAAATCATACCAGTTAAAATGTGTGAATTAAGGACTATAGAGTAGATATCTCCTATTTGTATTCTAGATTTGCATTGTATTTCTCTGTTCTTTTTAAGTAAATTCTGTCTGCCATTTTTTTTCTCCTGGAATTTCCTTTTACATAAAGATTTGGTAATGACACTCTGTCTTGTTTTTCTATGTTATGTACTTACCTTTTTAAAACATGAAAAAGATTAAAGAGGAAAGAATTTTTTTTTCATTTTAAGGAATTTGTCATAATGAGAAAGATAGGCTTTTGCAGCCACTGTATTATTTCAATCCCAGTTCCTTGTTTAGAACTGTGACTCTGTGTTTGTCTGTGTTTCTGTATTGTTTCCACTACTTTCAGATCAGAAAGCAGGTTGTTGCTGAGAGGGCTGAATTCCTCTCAGAATTGGTAGTTCATTATAGTTTTACATTTTCTGACTCTGAGTAGCCCACATGATATTTGACATTCCCCAATGGCTGGTTAGTTAATTTTGTGGAATTAGAGTTGCCATCTTTAGGGAAGTATTCTAAAGTTCATTAAATTTTATTGAAGACACTGTGTATTCCTAAAAACGTAAGGGTCTTTAAATAGATATCTGATTGTTACTACATATTTTTGAGGCTTTTTTATTATGAAAAATTTCAAACATACTGAAAATAGAGAGGATAGTATAATAAATTACAGTGTAACTAATGCATACTTTCATGAATTACCAATTCATGGCCAAGCTAATTTCATCTATTCCCTACTCACTTTATTTTGAAGCAAATCCTAGATATTATACCATTTTGCTATAACTTGTTTTACTTACAAATTGATAATATTTTGATGTGATTTCTACCACAATAGGATTTTTACTAAGGAAAACTGAAACCAAAGAGATGCAAATAATGATTAATGCAGAAGTATAATCCAAGAATATTACAATTCATTCATTCAATAGTTAGTCAAGTTAGTCTCCTTAGTTTAAATATTTTCCTTCTTCTCTCTATGTACAGACAGGAAAAGTTTTTAGGTATCTTGAAAGCAAGGTACAGAACAGCATAAGAAAGTCACGGGTAGGTAAATGTGTTTTGACATTTGTTTATACACACACACACACACACACACACACACACATGCAAATCACTAGAAAGATGCACAATGAATAATGAAAATGATTAATCAGGGAGGGAGATGTGCTGTGGATGGGAGTCTAGAAATTTTTAATCTGTGATTTATTATGTTTTTATTTTTGAGCCATGTATGTTTTATATTTTACAAATAAAATATTTTCTTCTAACGTATTCTATTTCATGCAAAAACTAGGATATTCCTTTGATCAAGTCCATTTGAAAGTATTATGAGCTGAATACCAAAACAATTGTCAATTGGACAAATAGCTATGCAATTTTTTTTAACTACCTGACTTTGATCTCATCTCATCTACTGTAACTTTAATCCTTGTGGTTCAATTAAAACTTTTAAAAACATTCTTTTATTTTTTAAAAATTTATTTAAACCAAAATCAAAAAACAGATCATCCATTTTTCCCACCCTAACCCCCACCTCTGGCAATTACCAATCTATTCTCTGTATCTATGAGCTACATTATTTATTTTAGATTCCACATATAAGAGATATCAAATGGTATTTGTCTTTCTCTGTCTGACTTATTTCACTTAGCATAATGCCCTCAAGTTCCATTCATGTTGTCATAAATGATAAGATTTCATTCTTTTTTATAGCTGAATAATATTCCTTTGTATATATACCACTTAGGTTTATCCATTCATCCATTGATGGACACTTAAGTTGTTTCCATATACTGGCTATTGTAAATAATGCTGCAATGAACATGGAGGTGCATATATCTTTTTGAGTTAACCTTCCGTTTTCTTCAGGTAAATATCCAGAAGTAGAATTGCTGGGTCATAATGTATTCTACTTTTAATTTTTTTGAGGAAATGCCATACTATTTTCCATATGGCCGCACCAATTTACACTACCACTAACAGTGTACAAGTGTTCCCTTTTCTCTATGCCCTCACCAACACTTGTTATTTCTAGTTTTTTTGATAATAGTCATTGTAAAAGGCATGAAGTCATATATCATTGTGGTTCTGATTTGCATTTCCTAGATGATTAATGATATGGAGCATCTTTTCATGTACCTGTTGGCTATCTGTATGTCTTATTTGGAAAAATGTTTATTCATATCTTCTGCCCATTTTTAAATCAAATGGTTCATCTTTTTGGTATTGAGTTGTATAAGTTCTTTATATATTTTGGATATTAGCCCCTACAGCTATATGATTTGCAAATATTTTCTCCATTCACTAGGTTGCCTTCTCATCTTGTAGGTGTTTTCCTTTGCTGTACAGAAGCTTTGATATAGTTTGATACAGTCCTACTTGTTGATTTTTGCTTTTGTTACTTTTGCCTTTGGTGTCAGATTCAAAAACTTATCACCAAGACCTATGTCAAGAAGCTTACCACCTATGTTTTCATCTAGGACTTTTATGGTTTTAGGTCTTATGTTCAAGTCTTTAATCTATTTTGAGTTAATTTTTGTGTATAGTGTAAGATAGTGGTCCTGTTTTATTCTTTTGCATGTGGATGTACAATTTCCCCAGCACCATTCATTGTGCATCTCTCCAGTGATTTATTGAAGAGACTGTCTTTTTCCCATTGTATATTCTTGGTTCCTTTGTTTTAATTAATTGACTATATATGCATAGATTTATTTCTGGGCTCTACATTCTGTTCCAGTGATCACAGTATCTGTTTTTATGCCAATATCATACTGTTTTATTTCCTATAGCTTTGTAATATAGTTTGTGATGTGGTTTAAAATCAAGGAGTGTAGTGCTTCCAGCTTTTACCTTCTCGCTCAGGATTGTTTTGTTATTGAGTGTCATTTATGCTTCCATACAAATTTTAGGATTGTTTATTCTATTTCTGTGAAAAATGCCATTGAAATTTTGAAAAAGATTGTTTCAAATCTTCATATTGCTTTGGACATTATGGAATTTTAACAATATCAATTCTTCTGATCTGTGAACATGGACTATCTTTTTATTTATTTGTGTCTTTAATCATTTCATGAATATCTTCTAGTTTTCAATAAACAGGACTTTCACCTCCTTGGTCAATTTTATTTCTAGGTATTTTATTCTTTTGATGTAATAGTTAATGGGATCGTTTTCTTAATTTCTCTGAGAGTTCATTATTAATGTATAGAAAAACAACTGATTTTTGTATATTGATTTTTTATCCTGTAACTTTACTTAATTTATTACTTCTAACAGTTTTTTAATGAAGCCTTTAGGGATTTCTGTATATAATATCATGTTATCTGAAAATAGTGACAGTTTTACTTCTTTCTTTCTAATCTGGATATTTTTGTTGTTTATTTTTCTTGCCTAATTGCTCTGGCTAAAACTTCCAACACTATGTTGAATAAAAGTGGTGAGAGTGGGCAGCGTAGTCTTTCTCCTGAAATTAGAAGAAAAGCTTTCAGTTTTTCACCTTGAGTGTGATGTAAGCTGTGGGATTTTCACTTATTGCCTTTTTTATGTTGAGGTATGTTATCTCTATACCTGCTTTGTTGAGAGTTTTTATCATAAATGGATGTTGAATTTTATCAAATAGCTTTTTTTTTTTACATCTGTTGAGATGACCATAAAATTTTTACCCTTTATTTTGTTAACGCAGTGTATCACATTGATTGATTTATGGATTTTGAACTATCCTTGCATGCCTAGAACAAATCCCACTTGATCGTGGTATTCAATCTTTTTAATGCATTGTCAAATTGGTTGGCTAATATTGCGTTGAGGAATTTTACATCTATGTTCATTAGGGATAACAGCCTATAATTTTCTTGTGGCTTCTTTGTCTGGTTTTGGTATCAGGGCAATACTGGCCTTGTAAAATTAGTTTGAAAGAGTTCCCTCCTCTTCAATTTTTTTTGGAAGAGTTGGAGAAGGGTTAGTATTAACTCTTCTTAGAATATTTGGTAAATTCACCAGTGAAACCATCTGGTCCTGGTGTTTTGTTTGCTGGAAGACTTTTGATTACCGATTTGATCTTCTTACTCTTAACTGGTCTACTCAGATTTTCTATTTTATTATGATTCGGTCGTGGTAGGTAGTATGTTTCTGGAAATCCATTTTTTCTAAGTTGTCTGATTTTTGGTGTTTAATTGTTCATGTTCATAGTGATCTCCTATGATTCTTCTTACTGCAGTAGTATCAGTTCTAGCATCTCTGATTTCTGATTTTATTTATTTAGGTTCTTTTTCTTGGTGAGTCTAGCTAAAGGTTTATCAATTTTGTTTATCTTTTCAAAGAATCAGCTTTTAGTTTCACTGGTCTTTTTTACTGCTTTTTTGATCTCTGTTTTATTTATTTCTGCTCTATTCTTTGTTATCTCTTTTCTTCTACTAACTTGGGGCTTTATCTGTTATTTTTCTAGTTCTTTGAGTTGTAATATCAGGTTATTTATTTGGGACTTTTCTTGTTGATTTTTTTTTTCAAGGTAACCACTTATCTCTATGAACTTCCCTTTTGAACTGCTTTGCGGAATTTTGCTTTAAAATTTAAAAACATGTATGGCTTAAATGTGATTTAATAGCTATCTTTTTGCTTAGACCTCTCCTTTCCACAGCTCGACAAACAAGAGCTTTGGTTTCTAGTTTAGGTTGTTTTGTTTGTTCGTTTGTTTGTTTGTTTTTTCCCAGCCAATTCTATGTCTTTGCTCCCACTTCTTCCTCAGAACCTAAAGTGATGACACTTCTTATGCCTTATTTCTGCTTATATTTAGGTATTTCCTTTTCTCTAAAAAGGAGTATATCTAGAAAGGATGGAATTCAGCCAAAGTGAGTTCCAGGGGCACTTGTGCACTCTTCCTCTCAGCTCAAGATTTAACTGGTTTTCATCTCACAGTAGCAGCTGTTCCTTAAGTCTGGGGTTCAGAGCATTTTTGTTCACATAATTTATTAAGCGGCTAATGTATTCCAGGCACTGTGCTTTGTGCTGGAAATACAGAGATCAAAATATAATTCCTGCTCTAGGAGTTCAGAGTCTAACAGAGGACACAGATGAAAATACAGAGCTACAATACAATGAATTAAGTATTGAGACTGAGGTCGGCAGAATGTGCCACAGTTCAGGTTGGAGAATGGTCAAAATTGTGGAATCGAGGGAGCGTGGGTAAGGAAAGATACTCAGAAGAAATTATATACACCAGAGTAAGTTGAGTTTGAATAGGAGCTAGTCAAGTATTTAGTCAGGTGCATATAATGAGCACAAAACGAAAAATGTGAACAATGGTTCAGAATTCTAAATAAAGTTTTGGGTATGTATATGGTATATGGCATTACTAGAGGCTAAAGTATAAGGCTGGGAGAAACAGAAGAAACTAGAGATGATGCAGGGAATCTCCCCAATCTTAGCACACTCTTGGGGCTTTTATCAATTCCCAACCTAGAAGCCAGGCAAGGAATTCCCAATATCATTTTAAGTCTTCAGGGAGAAGACACTCTGTCTCTGGTACTTGGGAAATAAAGATTTCTTCTGAGTGCCATGCAGGAGAAAGTTGGATGATAACTGCAGCCTTCTATAGCTGGTCAAACGTCATTCTTTCTCTCATTCCCACTTTATCTCCCCACTACTTTTGCAGGGGCCTGGCTTGGGGTAGTTGACTTATGAAGGCAGAAACACTCTGAGTCATCCCTCGTTGAATGAAGGGTCAGTCTCCTTTTCAAATTTATCAGGCAAGAAGTCAGAGAAACTTCCATTGACTTGCTAATCTCCCTTGGGTCTTTTAAGAATTTTTTCTCTTTGTCTTTCTTACTCTCTTATGGTTTTATCTCTTCACCATTTTTTCTAGTAGGCACTACTGCTAGCTGTGCTCCTGATGTCTGGATCAATCAATCCATATTGGTTGGAGCATCTCCATTGGAAACTAAAGTTATGCATGAAGTATCTTACCTTTCAAGAGAGATTGGTTAGAAGCCGTTGACTTCTTCAGCCTTCTCTTTTCCTGTCTTCAGGCTAATGCCAGGAGCCAGGGAAGATGGGGTCTAAAGAAAACTGAGTTTGTACATAAAATGCATCAATAAAAAAGTGAAGACCTAGCTTTAAATGGAACATTTTCCAACCATTAGAGACGAAAGAAACTATAGGTAAGTGCATTAAGTCTTTTCATAGAGAGATGAATTGTTTAACTCCTCCCTATCCACCCCTTGCCTTTCAGCCCTATGTTGTTCTTGTAGTGACATACCTTGAAGCATAGTGAAATCATTTTCCTGCACTTGAAGTGTTCCTATTAAAGCCTAAAGCAGTGGTCACATTGCAGAAAACACTATTTCCACAGAGAGAGAAGTATGGGTCCTGATGGCTAACTTGCCCATGACCATAGAAGGGGCAGTGTGATGCAGCCTTCTTAGAATCAGAAAGCCCTTTTGTTTATAAGGCAGAAGATCAGTTCCTGAGGAATCATACTCGAGAGGAAAGCACAAGAGAATAAGCAGATTATCTACCTGCTGCCTGTTTTCCTGAGTGCTTTGCCCATACTCAGGAACTCCAAAGATACCAGGGTATTGTCAGTCTCACAGCACTGGGTATGGGAAGGACTCTAGGATGGAGCAGGACATTGAGTCATGAAAAGAGAAAGAAGATTCTTGCAGAGTGATCTCCACTCTCATGGAGACATTAAGAAGATTCAGGAGTAGGTAGTATTTGGGGTTGGAACTCATCTTCTTCTCAATTAAGATATAGTTAGGTTTAGTTCAGCGGAAGTATTTTCACAGAGAGAAACAGAACTACTTCTTTGAGGTGACCAGTCCTATCTCATTCCACTTTGCTTATATTCTATGCTTCTGCCAAATGTACTCTGTTCACATGCTGCTCTTTTCCATTTAAAACCCTCTCTTCTCTCCTATCAAATTTATACTCATTTTTAGTACTTTTTTTAGGCATCACCTTTCTCCAGAATACTTCTTGTCTCGCTAAGTTTCAGTTTAGTTCCCTTTCTATGTGTCTTCCTTAGACCCTATGCTTACCTGTGACATTCTATCAGGGACACATTAATTTTTCTGTCATTTTCATTAAGTACTGAGCTATATCAGAGTAGCAACAGTAACTCCTTTATCTTTGAATTACCAGGTACAGCACCTGATAAATAATCAACACAGAGCAAAAGCTGAATAATTTTACTGACAGTAAGCAACTTCTATAGAAACTGGAGAGCAATGAGGTGCTGAATGGAACCACTAGGGGGAAAGACCATAGAGTTGCTTTATTCTAGACAAAAGGCACAATTTTGTTCCTACTTAGTTGGGATCCACATATGAGAAAATGTAAGTAAAGAGCTTACTGTTGGCTGGGAACAAAGACTATTGGGGTGCCCTACAGAACAATAGGGCTGACAGAGAACCAAAGCCTTAATAACTGAGGCATTTGTAAAACAAAGTTTCAGATATCATTGATTTAGTTATTAGAACTGGTAGTCTTTGAAACTGGTGGTCTTCAGAACTGGAAGGGCTTGAATCAAATGGTAAGGATTCCATTTCTTATTTTCTTAGTAATTACCAGGAATTCATAGTTCAGTCTCTGGCAAGTCATCTAATAGAGCCCAAGTTTGTGAAAGGGCCTTGAATTGGTATCATGGACTGAAAAGCATAAGAAACTCATCTTAATATTCCTCAGAATACTGAGCTTGAAGTTGACATTAAATTCACAGATGTGGCTACCTGACAGAATCAATGTAGTTTATCTCTCCTCTCCCTTTTAAATATGACATGACTTGCTTTAGATAGGCAAGCATTTTGTGACAAGCTGAGTTCAGTTAGACCCTTGGGTTACTGGGGAAATTCTCCACGAAAGGGGTAATTTCATGTAATGGATATACTAATGGCCTAGTTGCCTATGACTCATTCTGTAGCTGAGCAGTTGAAGAACAAATGGGCTGGATGCACTGATAGCCTCCCAAGGGACATGGAAAGGCAAGCTGAGTCTAGTGCCCTAAATTACAGTCCAAGGCTTTCTCTACCACATTGTTTGTCAGCTAAGTGCTGGAAACTCTTTTAAATCTTTTGTACTATTATTTTACTTGCTCCTTACAAGTTTTCAAGGCTACTCGGCTAGTAAGTGGAGATGCTGGAATTCAAAGCTCGGCAATCTGGTTCAGGTTCTGATCCTGATTGAATGGGAATCAGATTCTTCACCAAATCATTTCTCTGATATTTTTGCCCAACTCACATGCTCAATGATATAGTTATTATAATAATAAAATAATATATAATAATAATAATAAAATAATAATAATAACTCACATGTTCAATGATATAGTTATTATAATAATAAAATAATATATAATAATAATAATAAAATAATAATAATAACTCACATGTTCAATGATATAGTTATTATAATAATAAAATATCGCCATTTAAGATCTGAGAATAAGAGATGTGAAGATAGAGACTTTTGATATTTTCATACCTAAGTTTTAACTACCCTTCATGAAAAATCTTCACCAGCTCTAAAATCAATTAGATGAGGACCTCAGGTCCTTCAAATCTTACCAGGATCTGTGATTGGAGAAAGTGGGGATATGTGTGCCATATCATGATAAAATAGGTTTCAGGATTGTTCTGGAGAACATCTGTGCTCACTAGGACTATGTTCATGCTGTTGCACAGGTGAGACAGGTAATGGCTCCTGGCGGGAACCAGAGCAATGGTGTGACAGAGTTTATCCTGGCAGGCATTCCGAATCTGAACAGCACAAAAGGAGAACTGTTTTCTGTCTTCCTTCTTGTCTATCTGCTGACTCTAACAGGCAACGTGTTGATTGTTGGAGTGGTAGGAGCTGATACTCGCCTGCAGACTCCCATGTACTTCTTTCTGGGTAACCTGTCCTGCCTAGAGATCCTGCTCACTTCTGTCATCATTCCCAAGATGCTGAGCAATTTCCTCTCAAGACAGCAAACTATTTCCTTTGCTGCATGTATCACCCAATTCTATTTCTACTTTTTTCTTGGGGCCTCTGAGTTCTTGCTGTTGGCCGTCATGTCTGTGGATCGCTACCTGGCCATCTGTTACCCTCTTCACTACCCCTTGCTCATGAATGGTACTGTGTGCTTTCGGGTGGCCTTGGCCTGCTGGATGGGGGGACTTCTTCCTGTGCTTGGCCCCACAGTGGCTGTGTCCTTGCTTCCTTTCTGTGAACAGGATGCTGTGGTGCAGCACTTCTTCTGTGACAGTGGCCCACTGCTCCGCCTGGCATGTACCAACACCAAGAAGCTGGAAGAAAGTGACTTTGTTCTGGCCTCTCTTGTCATTGTATCCTCCCTGATGATTACTGCTGTATCCTATGGCCACATAGTCCTGGCTGTCCTGCGTATCCCCTCTGCTTCAGGCCGTCAGAAGGCCTTCTCCACTTGTACCTCCCACTTGATGGTGGTGACTCTCTTCTATGGAAGTGCCATTTTTCTCTATGTACGGCCATCACAGAGTGGCTCTGTGGATACTAATTGGGCAGTGACAGTGGTAACGACATTTGTGACACCACTGCTGAATCCATTCATCTATGCCTTGCGCAATGAACGAGTCAAGGAAGCTTTGAAGGATATGTTTCGGAAGGTGGTAGCGGGCTTTTGGGGGAATCTTTTACTTGTGAAGAATTTCAACAAGAAAACAATGAGGTCAAGGTGAGAGAATGTAATAACTTGTCTTAAGTCTAGGTCTTCTCCATTGTCACTTTCTTTCCTACTATCATCATGGACATTACCAAATGACTGAGTTCTGGAACTACTATAGAATTCCAGAGTCATAAAGTCTATCTTCCTCTTTCAGGCAAAATCCTTGATTTTATCTCATATGTGAATCCATATTATTATTGATATATCATAATCAATATCATCATAACATCATAAGACCCACCAACCTGTGAGATCTTAACCTAAGGGTCTATGGTTACCAGGGAATCTAAGGATGGGCTTCAGAAAATTTATAGGCCCTATCAGTATGTAAATTTTATGTTTGAGCTTATGTGTATTTGTCTGGGAAGAGGACCTATAGCTTTAATCCAGTTATTAGAGGGATCTACATGTGACCTTCGCCAAAAGTTAAAAACAATTAAAATTCTCAGTAGAGTCTTCCAATTATTTATGAAAACCAAGAATTAAAAAAAAAATCCTGATAATCGAAAATAAGTAAAAATAAAATATATAGATTATCTGGATTTTTTGTATATACTTTCCAAAAAAATTAAATTTACTGTCAAGTGGAAAAGAAGTAAAACAAATATTAATAAGTGATTTATTCACTTCTCCATGGAAATCCAAGGTGCCTTTGGAAAAGCAGATCAAAGAGAAATTTCATGAATAATACCATTTAAAGTGTTTTTTCTAATTTGCACTTTATTACAAAGATGAATTAAAGACATCTCCACTCATTTGACATGGGATTGTGTTCCTTTCATTTGTCCATCTTTTTACATTTTTATGTCTGCTGTTGCCAGTCTTCTTTTGTTTTTAGTAAAACTGGGATTGGGATGAAAACCTTTAATATTAAAGATTTAAGAATGCCAACTATTTTGGTACTACCAAGAACCAGACTCCAAGATATGTTTATCTACCTCATTGGATATTTGAAAGGGAATGGAGATTCCTACATGTGATGCCCTTGGACATCTTGAACAAATATTTATTTATTTATTCATTCATTTCATTCATTCATTCAACAAAGGTCCATAAACATGTACTAATATATACTAAGGTGAACAAGAAATGGTTTCTAACCTCAAGCAGCTTTGATTTTATGCAGTCAAATGCTCTACCACTGAGCTACACCTCCAAGCAGCTTTGATTTTGGAAGGGAAGACTAAGAGACAAATAATAATTCAAAAGGATGGGATTGATAAGGGGGTTTACAAAATGACATTGCAGATCACATGAAAATGGATTTACTCTTTATAGTGTTATCTTGTTAGAGAAGTTTTCAGAGGCTGTTTTTCATTAAACGTGGTTCCATGTTGGCATATGTTTTTATACATAGAGGCAATGTGTATCTATATCTATATCTATATCTATATCTATATCTATATCTATATCTATATCTATATCTATATCTATATCTCTCTATATATATATCTATATCTATATTTCAAGGTATGAGCTGCATGTCAACCTCAAAATAGTGATGCAAAATTGGCAAACTGAGCATTAGCATGCAAGGAGATGGCAATAAAGCTTCAGTGGGCACTGGAAATAGTAATGGTTTTATTTAATTCTATCAGTATCACACACAAACACACACTATATATTTCTTTCCTGAAAGATTTCCAAGTTAGAATTAAAGGATTGGAAGAAATGACCAGTGATTTGAGAGGGGAAAAGTAATGTTCTAGTGTGATCTAGAAGTGTTGCTCAGAGAGTAGGTGACATGATGCTTTAAAAATTTCATAAAAACCTGAAGTCAATGTCAGACACTGGCCAAAGAGAGGAATTTATATAACAGTTTATAGCATTTCTTGAAGGAATCGCCTGCACATTTTGGCAATAAAGCTTGTTAAACTATTGTTTTAAAATTATTTTATTGTTGGAAATTACTTTGAACTCAGTTTAATTCAATAAAAATTTTTTGAATACCATATTCTAGAAAGTAAGTTGGTATGGAGAGACACGAATACATGGTCCCTGCCATCAGGGAATTCACAGAATCTTGGGTGATATCTATCTATCTGTCTGTCTGTCTGTCTATCTGCTGTCTGTCTGTCTGTCTATCTATCCATAATATTGGTCAAAATGTAATAAGAATGTTGTAAAATTTAAAACTGGGTCTAGCAAGATAACATTTTACTCATAAAACATAAGAGCAAATATTGGGTAATTGAATGTGACTTTACAGTGGAAATATCACAATAAAAATTGTACCAGGAAGCAATCTCTGATTTTATTTTTTCAATCTTATTTTACAAATTCCTGTTCTATAAAGAATTTTTCACTGTTCACCTTGAACTCAACACTTGGGACAACTGATCTTGGCCTCTTATTTTAAATAGTCTTTTCTCTGGCTACTCTGAGATCATACTTGTCTAATTTTTACATTTCCAGTTTCTCTTTTTTGTTTGTTTTGTGTTTTGTTTTGTTTTGCAGGTGTATCATCTTTGATAAAGCCTTTATTTTTTATTTTATTAAGTTTATTGGGGTAACATTGGTTAATACAATTATGTAATTTTCAGGTATACATTATAATTTAACATCTATATATTCTATTGTGTGATTACCACCCAAAGTTCAGTTTCCTTCATCTACCATATATTTGATCTCCTTTACCCACTTCACCCTACCCCTATCTCCCTATATTTGGCTCTCTTTACCCTGTCTACTTCTTCCCTCCTCTACCACCCTCTATCTTCTGGTAACCACTAGTCCATTGCCTATGTCCCTGAGTCTCTGTTTGTTTTTCCTGTTCATTTGTTGCTTTTAGGTTTATATCCAACATATAAGTGATATCATGTGATTTTCAACTTTTTCTGTCCAGCTTATTTCACTTAGCATTATTATCTCGAGGTCCATCCATATTGTCGTAAATGGCAGTATTTCATCTCTTCTTATAGCTGAGTAATATTCCATTGTATATATGTACCACAGCTTCTTTAGCCAATCATCTATCATAGGACACTTTGGTTGCTTCCATGTCCTGGCCACTGTGAATAATGCTGCTACGAACATCGGTGTACAAATATCTTCTTGGATATGAGTTTTCAAGTCTTTGGAGTAAATACCCAGTAGAGAGATTGCTAGATCAGATGGTAGGTCAATTCTTAGGTTTTGAGGAACCTCCACACTGTTTTCCATAGTGGCTGTACCAATTAGCAGTCCCACCAGCAGTGTGTAAGTGTTCCTTTTTCTCTCCATCCTCTCCAACATTTGTTATTACTTATCCTGTTGATTATAGCTATTCTAACAGGTGTAAGATGCTATCTCATTGTGGTTTTGATTTGCATTTCCCTAATAGCTAGCAATGTTGAGCATCCTTTCACATATTTGTTAGCCATTTGTATGTCCTCTAGAGAAAAGTGTCTGTTCAGGTCCTCTGCCCATTTTTTAATTGGATTGCTTGTGGGATTTTTCTGTTGTTGAGTTGTATGAGTTCTTTATATAGTTTGGATATTAGGCCCTTATCGGTCGGTGTTGCTTGCAAATATATTTTCCCATTGGGATGTTTGTCTCTCTACCTTGTTGATAGTTTCTTTTGCTGAGCTTTTTAATTTGATGTAGTCCCATTCATTTATTTTAGCTTTTACTTCCCTTGCTTTTGAGGTCAAATTCATAAAATCCTCTTGAAGTCCAAGGTCCTTGAGCTTAGTTCCTATGCTTTCTTCTATACATTTTATTGTTTCAGGTCTTATATTTAGTTCCTCAATCCATTTTGAGTTAATTTTGGTGTGTAGTGATAGACAACAGTCTAGTTTCATTCTTTTGCCAGTGACCTTCCAATTTTCCCAGCACCATTTATTGAAGAGGCTTCCCTTTCTCCATTGTATGATTTTGGCTTCTTTGTTGAAAATTATTTGCCCATATAAATATGGGTTTACTTCTGCACTCTCAATTCTGCTCCACTGGTGCGTGTGTCTGTTTTGCTGCCAATACCATGTCATTTTGATTACTGTCGCTTTGTAGTATAATTTGAAGTAGGGCAGAGTGATCCTCCAGCCTCATTCTTTTTTCTCAAGATGGCTTTGGCAATTTGGGGTCTTTTGTGCTTCCATACAAATCTGATGAGTTTTTGTTCTATTTCTTTAAACAATAAAGCCTTTAAATATTAGCTAAGTTGTCAAGAAAATAAAGGTTATTCCTAGAGATGACAAATTAAAAGGAAGCTGAAAATAAGAATGTATTTCAAATATCTAGAACAGAGCCTGGTACGTAGAAGTTACCCAAAAGCTATTTGTTGAATGAGTGAAAGACCGATGAGCAGATGACAGCCACTGTTGTGAGAGATATCGTTAGATTCAAGTAACCAGCAGCCTGAGTGTTAGTAATCATTTCCACATGAGGCCTACTCCAGTGACCATTTGAAAGTGAACTCCCACATACAGCTAAAACAGAGTGCTATTGTCAGTGAAAAGGCAGACTAGAAAGAATTTCCCTTGCAGCAGGAAGACATTCAAGATTTTCTACCTCAAGAAAAAAGTCATCTTTGAGGATTCTTAATTGAAACTCTGCCTACACACACAAAATGTGTGTTATTTGGGAAACCCCAAGCTGATAAGCACTGTTCTTATTGATAGCAGCCATAGACAAAATGAATACAAACTCAGGAGGGTCTTACCCTCAACACCCATAGCACAAGATTCCTTTAAACAAAGATTTTTGGAACATAAGCTCACAATCCAAAACAAAAACATAGACAAGGGACTTCATTAAAATAAAAACTTTTGTGCTTCAAAGGATACTATCAAGACAGCAAAAAAGACAGAATGGTAGGTAATATTTGCAAACCATATATGTGATAAGGGACTGATATCTAGAATATATAAGAACACCTATATCTCAATAATACAAAGAAAATAACTCAATTAAAAAATAAGCAAACAATTTGAACAGACTTTTCTCCAGAAAAGTTAAACAAATGGTCAATAAGCATATGATTTTCAACATCATTAGTCATCAGGGAAGTCAGATCAAACCACAATGAGATATCACTTCATACCCACTTAAAAAGACAGATAATAACAAATATCAATGAAAATGTGAAGGAATTGAAATCCTCATACACTGCTAGTGAGAGTGTAAAATGGTGCATTCACTTTAGAAAATAATCTTCCAGTTCCTCGAAAATTAAACATAGAGTCACCATATGACCCATAAATTCCACTCCTAGTCATATACCTAAGAGAAATAAAAACATTTGTGTCCACACAAAAACATGTACACAATGTTCGTAGCAACTTTATAATGCCGAAAAGTGGTTCAAATGACCATCGATTGATGATTAGATAAATAAAATGTTGTATATCCAGTCAACAGAATATTATTTGGCAATACAAAAGAGTAAAATATCAATTCATGCTACAACATGGATGAGTCTTAAAAAGTGAAATAAATTAATCACAAAAGACCATATGTTGTATGATTCCATTTATATGAAATAGCAAGAACAGACAAATCTATACATATAGAAAAGAGATTTGTGGTTACCCAGGGCTACAGGAGAGGGTTGGGAGGAAGAGAGGAGAGGCTTTTAATGGGGTACAGGGTTTATTTTGGGAGTAATAAAAATATTCAAAAACTGTAGTGATGGTTGTACAACTCTGTGAATATTCTAAAAGCCATTTAAATGTACACTTTAAATGTGTGAATTATATCAATAAAGTTGTTATATTACCAAAAAACACACAAGCAATCAGGACTCTAAGAACAAAAGTCAGCAGATATATAATAAAAAGCAGACTTAGACCATAAGAACTTCAGATAATATAGCCATTAGAGATAGATTATAAATTGAGAATGTTTAAAACGTTTAAAGAAATAAAAAAGGATCAATAACATTCAAGAAGTGGAAAGTCTAAAATAGAAAATGTCATTGAAATTAAAGACTGACTATCTTACACAGAAGATTAGAAAGGCAAAGATATTTAGTAAACTATCATAGATCTTAAGAAAATATACAAAATGCAGCACAAAAAGAAAAAGATGTAGGAAATGTTGAAAAGAGGCTAAGAGATTCTCCAGGTTTTATAAGGAGAGAATAGAACAGAAAACAAATCAAGTGCTGACTTTGTACTGTCAATTTATTTAAGCCGGAACTACATTTTCCAGAATTTATTTTCTGTAAAGATCTAAATTTTTTATATGAATATGGAGAAATTTATAGTGAGATTTGGAAAGTGAAAACGTCATACACAGCAGCCACTGTGTTCTGGAGACTGATATAGGATGCCAGGCTCTTTTGCAGCTTGTACTTGTTGGATAATCTGCTCTCCCACTTATTGGCATGGGGCTTCAGTTGGGCCCACAACTCCTCTAGCACCGATGGATCTCTTCCTTCAGCCCATCCAATTCCTGGACCAACTGCATGTGTAGTTCTATGATAAAGGGTGCCAGCTCCTCCTGCAGGTCCCCCACATTAACAAGGGTTGAAACAGTGAGAGATTGATGTAGATTCCAGTTTGCCTTTTTGATTCCAGTTTGTGGATTTTATGGTTTCAGTTTCACTTGCTGCTTTCACTTCATGTCCAGCTGTCCTTCCCAACTGCTCACCCTGCTGAGCTACAGAGACTTCAAGCCTAACACTAACCATAGAGGCAAGAGCCTTACATAGACTTCCTCATTGGCTCCCACAATTATGTAATGCTAATTCCTATCATAAATCTCTTATTCTTCATCACTGATAGTGGCTCCACTTCTCTGATTGAATCTGAAATGATATATTTTCTCTTGTAATAATAAGCCACATGGTTTTCCCTGTTTCCTCATCATTTTTCAAATGCCTCATTTTGTTTTCATGTTTTTAGAAGACTCCTTGGTAATGTGGAACAGCAAAATCTCATCATATTGTTTTTTTTTGAAGGACAAATGACATAAGGCATGAGAAGGGGTGTCACTGGTGATTTCCTGGGGACACTTTTGCATGATTCAAGTGGGGAAAGGTCACATTATAACAGCTGAGAGTACGACAAGCCCGCATTGACAAAGAAGTGTCATAGCTATTGTTCAGGAGATGAGAAAGTCACAATCTAATAGCTCTAGCTGAGATTGTACAGGCCCTGACTCTATTGGCTGACGTCCTAAGTGGGGCCCGGAGTAGGTTAGTTCAGTAATTATACACAATCAAATCCTTTTTTAAAATCCTCATTTCCAAGAAAACTATGACTTTGTGAAACTTTGCATATGGACGTCTCCCTTGGGTCCCCCCTCTTTTTTTTTTCTGCATTGCAGATATCTCAAACATTTCAAGATCTGACAAAAAAAAAAAAAAGTAAGGACTTTAGCACACGTTAAGTTTTTCCAGGGCCCAGACTTTCTCTGTGCCCCTTTTACATTCCCCAGTCAGTGAAGATGAACTGGTGGTTCTCAGTCCCAAGAATTAACAAAATTATTTGTCAGAAGTGTTAGCAGCACAACAAACTCTGAACTCAGACTCATAGCTATGGAAACTGGTTCTGCTTCCTTCAGGTGGAGCCCAGAAAATCAAATCCCAATTCCTGCCACTAAAGAAAAGCAATGCCTGCTGAATCTTCAGCCAGATGCCCTTTTTCTGGTTCACGACGGACATGATTTTCTTAAAGTTTAATTATCTTATTTTGGGTTTTGAAACCCCCACCTCTCTCCCACATAAAATGATTCTAAACCTATTTCTGCTTTTCAGAACAAATTTTTCTTCTTCCACTTCCCTCCTCAAAACACAAGATACTCCCTTTAATGTCCTCCTCTGTGCCTTTGTTCAAGTGCTGCTAAATTATCTTGATCTTGAATGTGGAGCCCAGCCACTATCTCTGCTTCTACTATGGTAGTAGAAGGAGCGATGGTACCACTTACATCTGTGGTGATAAAAGTCTTTAAGTGTGAGAACATACGTAGGCCCAGGAGCTCACTCTTGGTAATCCAACATACTTTTGTCCAGGTTTCAGGGCAGGGAAAGAACCCACTAAATAATCCTGGAGCTATCCTAAGACCTCAGGGCAGATGTGTGCTGTCCAGATCCTCCCCTTCACAGCCAAGCTTCTAAAAAAGAATGATTTACCTATGTTCCACACCTTTCCCTTATTCTTCAACCTATCCAGCGCAATCATCTTCCCTAAATTTTCTACTTTAAATACTAGCAAAGATTATCATCAGTGCCCGAATGACTAAATCAGCCATCAAGGTTTCTTTCTCCAATTCCATCACTCATTGCTATTCTATTCTCAACTTTTTAAACACTGGTGATCACCAGGGTCTGTCCTTAAATCCTTTCTCTCTCTATGAATGCTCTTTGTGGATTCTTAGCCAAAACAGTGTTAACCAATCACTGCCCTGTGTTTTCCGTTCTTAAAATTCCTATCTTTAGTTTGGATCTCGAACCTCAAAAATTTATATCCAGCTTCCTACTTTGCATCTCCCCCAGAAGTCCTTTAGCAAACAAATCAAAGCCCAGGCTAGATATATCACCTTTCTAAAAGGACAATCAACCTGGAAGTCAGGACATACTGGCAGATTCTCCTCTCTCTCTCTTCCTTTCCTCCAATCACCTGAATCACACTATTCCTTCCTACCCACATAACTCTTCCAAGAGAGGAACCTCAAAAAGGAAAAATATAATCGGGTCAGACAAATCTTGTCAAAAGTCCCCGTGTACAAGCAGTTTAGGAAGATAAGCAAGTTTGAAGGCCTCTTATTCCCCGGTTAGTAAACTTGGGCAACTTCTAGAAACCAGAATCAACCACACTCTTTGGTTACCGGTAAACACTTAACACTACAGTCCGCTGGTTTTCCAGGTGAGCAGTGAAAGAACATCAAAAGTCTCGTGGATTCTTGCTAGAAACAGTGGATTCTTGCCAGAACAGCTGTTGTTGCATTGTATTGCGTTTTGTAAAATAATACCTGGAAACAGTTCAATTGTGCTCCCTTAGGACGGAATGGGTGTCTGTGCCGTTTGAGCCAGAGGGTTCCCTGGGTTGAATCTTCGCATTAGGAAGACTGCCACAGCACTTGTGATTGTGAAATAGACAGACTAGGGCCTCAGGAAGAGAATTCTGTCCCAGCATTGCAACCCCAACACGCTCCAAGTACCACTTTTTTCCGTGTGAAATGCCCTAGTGGGAGTGCACTTGCCTTCTCCGCTCGAAGTGCCAGGGTGAGAACTACGGGAACAAGAACAAAGGACCTCTGCCAGGGCTAGATTAGGGGTCCGGAACTCCAACGAAGCCGTTGGCCCACGGTGGTACTTTCATTGTCCCTGAATCGGTCTACAGATGAGAACAATTTACAAGCTGATTCTGTTGAGGTTGAGAACAACTTGAGTGGACCTAAGCTTGGTGGTGTTGACTTTATTGGCTTTTATGGTGGGGTAAAAAACAAAAACAAAAGCAAACCTCGGGCTCGTCCGGGATTTGAACCCGGGACCTCTCGCACCCAAAGCGAGAATCATACCACTAGACCAACGAGCCAATATCTATATTCCCATTTTTCCTTAAGAATATTCATTTATCCTGTTAGTTGCATCGTAAAATCCGAGGACTTTTTTTAAAATTTCTTTCCTAAGCTGCGGAATCTGAGAAACATGAGTCATAGCGTTCCAGAGCTACGAATGTTCAGTAAAGGACTCAGGCTGATCTGCCAGTCTGTCTTGGACCCTTCTGAGAGAGTCTCGGTACGTAACAGGGTTAGGACCAGAACCATAGCAAACGGCCTGGGGTTAGAAGACCAAGGGAAAATAAGAACCGTCGATTTCACCAAGAGGCAAAAGTTACTACCCTCAAGGACCGGCTGCGAAGGAACTCGATAATATACCCTGGCTGAGGTCAAACTACTGCCTTAGCCTGCTTGTCTATGCTATCTAACATCGTTAATGCTCCCTCCGCCCCCACGCTTTATTCAATAAATTTTGTTCTGTAGGTCTGGATTTAGAGCATCTCTCTAGGGCGCGCAGAAAGTAGCATCGAAGGAGTTGCCTGTTTCCCTAAGTGGGGCCCGGAGTAGCCTGCATCCGCCTTCTATAGAAGCCTGCATCCGCCTGCTTCTCTATCACCCAGAAGGTGGTGGGTGCAATAGGAACGGAGGGCGTTGTCCTTACTCTGCAGTTCCTTATCTTTGGAGAATGAATTTTCTGGGCTCTAGCTTGTCTGCCTTGGTCACATTGTCTACCCAGCGCCGAGCACGTTAGGGGACAAATTCGGTAAATAGCTGTTCAATGTTTGGCTGAATTGGGCGGGCTGAGAACGGAGGAGAGAAAAGGGGAAGAAGAGCGCTCTCCTCCCAATCCTGCTCTGCGTCACCACTTTCTATTTATTCTGAACTTCAGGTTGGGCATTGAGAAGAGTCCCGGGGTCCAGAGAGACGAAGCTGCCTCTCGGACTTCGAATTGTTAGCAGAGTGCGTTAAATGACCAAGGAAAGAGTCAGTCCCCTTCTAGTCAGCTTCTGCTTCAGGAAACCGGGAGGAATCTCACGGCCAGATTGGCTGTGCCTGAGCCTGACTCTGCTAAGAGGCCGCGGGGAAGCCTGGATGCCTTCACGCTCTCATTGTCCCTCAATTTCTGAGGGTTCGAGGGGTACGTCCTGTGCTTGGAGAAAGCCGCCTCCCTTTAAAAAACAAAACAAAACACAAGCCCCGTCTTAGTTTACAAGAGCTGGATCACTTTTATAATAATTCAAGCAGATTGGTGACAATGACGCTAATGACAGGTCTTGCATCCTTCTCTTCTGTAAGGCACCCTTGCCCTACTCCACTTTACCCCAGGGCTCCACTTGTGGCCCCTGTGTTGCCTGAGCTCAGTGACTTTTCAGACCTGAGGCTGAGGATCAAGTACTGTGGGCGCTAGTCTTCCAGTGACGTACATTCCAGTTTGGGCCTGGTCGAGAACGTCTCTTTCTTATATATAAAGAGATACATTTTTTCAAAACAATTTTTTTTAATATTTAATGATTTGTTGCATTGTATTTAGACAGAAATTCTATTTGACTGACGTTTTAAAATATAAGGTATTCAACATTACACAGAAGCTTGCAGGGTGGCTCTATAGCTCAGGAGTTAGGACGCTGGCCTTAAACCTAGAGTTAGTGAGGTAGAGGTGATCCCTTAATTTCCTCCACATTTACAAAGAGAAGCGCTCTCTATTTTGGTCAACGGGTTGAAACAGTTTTGAAGAAAAGAAGCTCCGTGTGATCTTTCCAGGAAAATCAGATCTTGGAGATTTGGGACGAAAGATCATGGAATCGGGGCTCCTATGATCCCGGATAAAAAGGTAAGTGTTTGTGTCCTTCGGTAAATAGGGAAAAAAATAGATAACTCAGATATCTTCGAGAGGACTCCGCTATTTGGTGGAGTCCGCACCTCTGCGAAAGAGATCAAATTAGCCTCAGCCCACTGACAGCCATGAGGTGATTCCCCACTCCCAGGGGCCACAGGAGCGTGGAGTCCTCTGCACTTTGCTGCTTTGCGGCCTACCTGTCGGATTCTCCTGTGCTTCTGGAGCGAGAACTAGCTCGCAAATTACTCTAGGGCAGCCTAGTCTCAAGGTACGACCCAAGCCAGGTGGTTTCTC
>NW_006441068.1:369879-380086 GCF_000325575.1 Pteropus alecto | reverse complement strand
CGAGTGTCGGGGGGTGGGGATCAGGGGCGGGGGAGACCAAGCCCTGCACCGAGAGAAGAGAGTCCTTTGGCAGAGAGAGTAGACAGAAATTCAAAACACGCCAAAGTTACAGTCAAAAGGAAAGTTTATTAGAAAAGGTGTAGCACTCCACAGATAGAATGTGGTCTCCTCTCAGAGGCAGAGAGTGAGAGGGACAGTGAAAGACGGACGGTGAGAGAGAGACAGAGTAAAGGCACTCTCTCCTCTGCTTCTATCCTCACTTCCTCAGACTCTGACTCCGCATTCTGTGCTCCAGGCTGCTCCCGAGATTCGATTAATTATAGTCTCGACTCTGGAGAGTTCTTGAATTCCAACCTGAATTTGAACCTCGAATACAAAGAAGCCAGGCCACACATTAACTTACTTATGTACAAAGATCTATGATAAGCGTTAAGTCACGCACCCTTCGATAGCTCAGCTGGTAGAGCGGAGGACTGTAGAGTTAGGCCCCTACGGACATCCTTAGGTCGCTGGTTCGATTCCGGCTCGAAGGAAGTGCACACCCTTTTACTGCACTATCCTACTTATTTTCCAGAAGGCTTTATTAACTTCCTACTCCAACGACTGTGAGTCATTTAATTCTATTCTCAGGCAACAAGAGAACAGCTTTTTGCCGACCATGAAAATTAATTTCACCTGTCGTCCTTGTGATCATACAGATGTGGTTTGGTTTACTAAGGAGATGAGAATTAATGGCTTTCATTTTATATCTGAATGTTAATTCCAATCTTTAAGACCAGCTATCATTGACTGAATATTGGCTAACATCCCTCAACCCTAGCTCCATCCATACACTTTTTCTTTACCGTGAATAATTCATACGGGGCAATTCAAGGTTTAAAGAGAAACACTGTAGAAAGGCCTACCCTTGGAAAGAATGTGAACAATAATACAGATAATAAGCAATGCAAAAAACCAAATATGGAAATGTTTCATTAACAAGAAAGAAATACTTAGTAAAACAAGGGGCAATTATTTCATCACCAAATTATAAAATGTTAATATTTAATACTAACAAGGATGAAGTGAGGACATTGTTGTAGAATGTCACTACTTTCTGGAGGACAGTTGGGCCTTAAAAAATCAAGAAACTTCAAGAGACATCGTATTTGATTAATTTTTCTATTTCTACTTTTAGAAATTTATTTTATTCATATATAAAAACAATATATGGCACGTGTTAATCTGTGGGTGATTTGTATTCTTTATACTCATGTATTTTTTAAAAACATGCCATATATACACATTAAAAAACAACAACAGTGTTTTAAACTTACAAAGTGAAGTTAAAAAAAACCCTTATGCCACTATGGAAGACATTTTGGCACTTTCTTACAAAACTAAACATATTTTTACCATACAATCCTGGAATCACGTTCCTACGTACTTACCCAAATGAGTTGAAAACTTATGTCCACACAAAAACTTGCCTATTAATGTTTATAGTAGCCTTACGTATAATTGCTAAAACTTGAAAGCAATAAAGATGTTCTTCGATAGGTGACTAGAAAAATAAACTGTGGTAAATCCATACAATGGAATATTATTCAGCACTAAGCAAAGATAGCAAGTCATAAAATGATGTGGAGGAACTTGAAATGCATGTTACTAAGTGAAGAGGCCAATCTGAAAAGGCTATATACTGTACGATTCCAAGTATATGACATTCTAGAAAAGCCAAACTATGGAGACAGTAAAAAGATCAGTGGTTGGGTGTAGGATAGAGGGGAGGGAGGATGTATTGGCAGAACGCAGATAATTTTTAGGGGAGTAAAACTATTCTGTATGATACTATAATGATGGATGTTTGTTTTTAGACATTTGTCAAAACTCACAGAATGTACAACACAGAGTAAACCCTAATGTAAACTATGGACTTCAGTTGATAATGATTTATCAATGCTTGTTCATTGATTGTAACAAATGTATGACACTAGTACAGATGTTGATGGTAGGGAGGCTATGGAGAGGGGAAGGAGGAGAGCGGGTATGTACTCTGTACTTTTCACTTACTTTTGCTGTAAAACTAAAACTGCTTGTCTCCATCGGTTCAGGTTGCTATAACAAAAATACTAAAGACCAGGTGGGGGTTAAACCAAACATTTATTTCTCATGGTTCTAGAAGCTGTGAAGTCCAAGATCAGGGTGCCAACAGATTTAGTGTCTGATGAAAGCCCATTTCCTAGCTTGTAGACAGTTGCCTTCTCTCTGTATCCTCACTTGGCTCAGAGAGAAATCTCTCTCATCTCTTCTTATAAGGGCACTAATCCCATTCATGAGGGCTCTACTCTCATGACCTAATTACTGCCCAAACGTCCCACCTCCAAATACTATTACATTGGGGATTAAAGCTTCAACATATGAATCTTTGGAGGGGGGTACATAAAATTTTAGTTCATGGCGCTGCTCTAAAAAAAGATCTATTAATTAAAATAAAAACAAAAACAAAAACAACCAATGACTTAGTAATTTACAGATTAGTTGAAGGAACAAAATAGATAATGCTGTGTTGCTATATATTGATTCTATTAGTCAACATGTACAAAATAATAGGGGAGCACATCCAGCACATTGAAAAGGGGTGATCAGAATGGAGAGACAGGACTAAACAAAGAGAGCTTTCTTAAGTTGAATTTCGAGCTAGAATTTGACAGAAATATTGATGGAGTGAGGGTGCTTTTAGGTATGTATGTGTGGTGGAATGACAAAAAAAAGTTAGCAAAAGTGACAGATGTATCAGGAGGAGTGGCAGGAAGAGCACTAGAAAAGAGTGGGGAAGGGGGTATGGCATGTGTTGCAGGGCGTGGCTGAAGAAGTGGCAGAGGATCTCCAGGGGAATTGGAGGAAGGATGACAAGGGGACAGAGGAAGGATGGCAAAAAATGGCCAGAGGAATTAGAGGAGGGGTGTGACAAGGTGATGGAAGGCAGTTTTGGTGGCCACAGAGCTGATGGGGCAGAAAAGGGATAGGGGGTGACATGAGTGAATGGTGATAGAAGCAGTGTCTTTCCATCAACAAGGAGATGGAATTGACTGGAACTAAGGGCCAGTGAAGCAGCTATAGGTAAAAGAGGCAAAAGAGTAAAACAATACAAACGAAAATCCCCCAAGGTGGAGCTCTAGAAAACCCAGGAAGTGCTAGTGTCATTGATGAATGTAGAGAATGCTGGAAATGGTCTGATTGGGGAAGAGCTGAGTGGCAGAGAAGAGGGAGGGGATTTCAGGCTAACTGTCTTTTGGATGGAGATGATGGCCTAATCGGAGACATTCTCTAGGTCGTTGAAAGTATACAACTTGAGAGAACAGGTTTCTGGGAGTCATTAGAAGGAGATAAACAGAAATATAAAAATTAAATGATCTTGAGATAATGCATATAATTAAATTTCAAAAAGAAGGAAAAATAAACATTGAAGAAGACGGAAAGATTGCCCTGGGAAGAAAAGGACAGTGATGTGGGAATACAAAGAAGGAATTTTACAGAAATGTCAGCAATGTCCAATTTAGCCATAGGTGTAGAGGCATTTTTTCCCCATAAGGCACTGGGAACAAAGCAATTTTGGAGAAAAATATGACTTTTTTTGTGAAGAGCTCTGGGGCCCAAGATATTTCTTGAAGGGAGGTGGGTGAAAAGGAAGGGAACTGGTTGTGAGGAGTCATCAAAGTGGAATGGGAGGGGGCCTGAGAAAATACGGAAGAGAATTTTGAACTAGGAGGAAGAAACATTAAAAGGAAGGCAGAATCAAAAAATGGCATGAAAAATCCCAAGACTTTGGTTCTTGCAGAGTCATAGTTCTCTGCTCTCTCTCATTCAGTCTTCATGCCACTGCAGGTAAATTCTCTACTTCCTGAGGGAGTTGCTAAGCCAAATCCGAGTATTACTGTGGGTAACAGGGGCTGTAAAGATTGAAAAGTGAAGCTGGACAACCCTTCTAAGAGGACACCACTAAATAGACCCCGATTGTATCCTCTACTCTTTCCAACACTGAGTTAGATATGCACAGGCATCGCAGTTGGGTGGTTCAGGGAACTAGAGAGTCTCCAAGACACGTAGATTCATTTGGAAGGGACAAGATTGTGGCTAAGCCAACAACTTCACAGCACACCTTCCTGGGCCTGATGCACGGAGTCAGTCAAGAATCAGCTTTGAAGTGTTTTAGAATCACAAACCTATCTGCAAATTCAAATTCAAAATAACTGTTTACCGTCCCCTTTTGCCTCCTCCCCTTCCTCATGAGGCAACACTGCCTGAGTGAGAGCTTGTCGCCTGGTAAGTACTGGCTTTCTGCATTCATTCATTCATTCATTCATTCATCATATAAAGTAATTGAAACCAAAATCTGTGCAGGTTATTTTGCGAGCTCGGGTGTTGGCGGCGGGCTCAGGGAGCAGCGGGGCCCTTGCTGGGAAGCTTTCCGTACTGATTGGTGCCTAAACCAGGTCAAGGGAATGATTCGATTTGAGCATGGATTTTTGTAGAGGACGACCGGAAGATTTTCCTCTTACGCCAGCACAAAAGCGGCGCAACAGATTGGATATAAGGAAAGTCGGGTACAAAGAGCAAGTCTAAGCAGGGGAGGTCAGGAGAGGAACAGGGGAGTTTTAAGCAGAAAGCCAACGTGACTTGATACACAAAGAAAAAGCCCGCCGAAGGAAATTTTGAATGGGATGAGGATTTCAAGGGTCTTTAATACATACAAACCCTAAAATGCCCTTTCAATTAGAATTTTAGTATTCAGGACTTGTGAGTAGACCAAAACAGACCCGTGGCAGTGGTGGGATTCGAACCCACGTCCCCGAAGAGACTGGAGCCTAAATCCAGCGCCTTAGACCGCTCGGCCACACTACCACAAATAACAGGGATTTCCTCATTCCTAAACTACTTTTTCTCAACATACAGACTCAAAATTCTGATTTTTCTCCACGGATAGTAGCGTTTCCATTCATTACTAGAAATTTGAGCAAACTCGGGGAGAGGAAGAATCATCGCGTTCTCACACATCTCGAAAGTGTGCTAGAAAGCAATGTCCTTGGAAGACTTCTACTTGTTCTTTACCTAGGCAATTAGAAGCAGAAAGAAAAATAATCCCACTGGCTACTTATTGCAAGAGATTAGAGAAGACTGAATAAGGAGCTTCCAGATGTTGGGTCGCTGATCTGGGGCTGTGCATCTCATCCAGAGGACGAGTAGGGTCGGAGTTCAGATCCAGTATGAGGCGCCCTTTCGTTCACAGATCTAACAGATCTGGCAAACGTGTCGCTGTGTTCCAGAGAAACTCCCGGGTCGTCTCCTCTAGCAGGTTCAGTCAGAATTGAGAGGTCTAATTGCTGGCCTTCGTGGCGAGTAACTGAGAAAGAAGCACTCTCGGGTAGACAGACGCACACTTGAGCCATTTCCCTAATATATAGGCATCAAAGTGACTCTCAGAGGGAGGTGACATTCCAACAGCGTCTCCAGCCCAGAAGAGGGTGAGTTCCTGGCTTCCCTTGTGTCCTGGCGCCACTAGCTCCATTCTGTTTCTTTCGAAGGGAGTGAAGGGAAAGCTAGGGAAGTTTCAGAAGTGATACCCCAGGGTCTCCAGCACCCAAAGTGGGCGCAAAACCCTGGGTAGATATGTTATTTATATCCTTTGCTGTTCCTGATTGGCTATTTCTGGGTCTCTGGATCCAGAAATTCTTGCAGGAGTCTAATCAAAGTTTACCCACTTAAAATGCCGGCTCCTCCTCTCCGCCTCGATCACTCCATAAATCACATCCCCCTCTTGCCTGCCCTCGTCCAAGGGCTCTCCGAAGTCTTTCCCCACGTCCTGAGGGGTCAGGGTCGGGGTTGCGGAGAGAGAAACAAAGTTTTCCTTCACGGGCTCTTCACCGGGCGAATGTCCTGCTAGTTCCCCGTCATCGCTGACGAACAGAATTTCTAGAAAACCTGCTAGGAAACAGGGATCAGGGAGTCCGGGATGAATGTAGACCGAAGCAGGGAAGCGGGGTCTGAGAAGGCTGGGGTCAGCAGGGAAAGGGGCAGACTCCTCCAGTGCCCCATCGGCACCGCACCCCCGCCAGTCTCCGCTGCCCGCGGGGCCACCTCCCCTCCACTTATGACTTCATCTCACGCGAATCCAGCCCCTCACCCCCTCCCCATCCCGCCGACACCTTGGTAGGGGCTCCCTGGTCGCTCCTCTTCACCCTCTGGTTTCCTCCCTCCAGTCCTAGTTCACCGGCGGAGCTCCCGGAGCAGAGCTGGGTGTCCACCCGTAGACTTCTACCAAGTTCTCTTTCTCCCCAGGAACTATCCCGGTCAGGAGCAAAGCCCAGCTGGCGCCGCTGTCTTGCAGAAAGGTCAAGATGTGGCTTCTATAACTACGTTACTAGAGGCGGAGGAATTCAAACGTTCGGCTCTCTAGCCCTTTCGGCTGAAGGGCATAACTTTTAAGAGACTTCACTTGGTGTTTTCACGCTTTTTGAGAATCCTCAGAAAAAAGTAAGATTATTGCCTTTGCTGTACATGCAAATCTTTGCCACATGCCACAGCACTGGGAAGACTGATGTTAATCTCAAGTTGAGAACCTAGAAATCATGTGCAACCACTACTTTAGTGTGTAAGATGAAGAGGCATTCGTCCGAAAGAGAGAAGACTCTGGGACTCTATTAGTTGATAGTACGTGGGGAGCGAATGGGAAGGAAGAGAACAAATATTTAAAATGTCTATTGAACTATTATGCCTAGTATATGTATAATATAGTATATATGCCTAGTACTATATGCCCTCTATGTGCCTCATACTGAACTATTATGCCAGACAAAGGACTCATGGTCCATGGTCCAGACTTCTTGGGAAACCTCGTATGAGGCTTTTGATGAGATCATCAAAGGAGATTATATAGTCACATTTACGTCTGTGTGTGTTAGTGCTAATTTGGTAAACATGCCCATTTAAATAAACCACAGTTTCTGTAGCTATGTTTTGACTCCTTTTATAAAATCAGAGATTGTCATAAGATGGAAGTGACCTGAGCCCTTCTTGATCCTTTTTAGTACTAAATCGGGCAATAAAAGGAACCAGTCAACAGGAAAAAACTTGGTCATTACAGTAGTGATCCTCAGGTGCTTTATGTTCAGGTTCCCCAAACGGAAAGACTTCAAAGCACTTTCTTATTAGGAGAGAAAGTACCACACTCCGGTGTCACTCGTGGAAGTTCCTTTACTAACCTAACCAGTGGGCATAGTTTCTCTTATTCAATCCCAGGTGCTTGAGCCCTCAGTATCTGCCTTGAACTCACTGGTTCTTTCAGTGGAGGGAGGAGTCTTGGTCTATTCTCTATCACCTGTTGGATTGCACAGGTCAAGGAAGTGCCCTGACACCCGCAAGCCCTGTGTCTCAGATTTCCTAATGGAGTGGTAATACTGCCAAATACTTAATTGTCCAGTAACCTAAACAAATAGATAACCACCCCTTTGGAAAGATGCCTAATACACTTAAATGCAATATGTTGTCTGGCACATGCCTATTTCCTTCGGATTCCTTCAGTATTATAGGTTCCAGCATTCTGGAATCTAAATATTGCTGGGGAATTTAACCTTGGATTTCCTGCTCTCCATACTGTGTTAACAGTCCAGATGATGAAAATTTATATACAAGCAGAAAATTTACTTTAAGGCCTTGACATCCAAAATATAGTCTAGGGACCAGCAGCATCAGCATCTCCTCATAACTTATTAGAAATGCGGAATGTCAGGCTTATGGAATCAGAATCTTAACAAGCTCCGTAAAGGTTAGCAAATTTTGAGACATACTCTGTGTTCCAATCTATATACCAAATGCTTTATGTTCAATTTAGGGCATTTGAAAATTCCCACCAGAATCTTTCTGGATCAACAGAAGTCTTGCACTACATCGTTCCTAGCTCCAGTAGAGAGCCATTCATGTATTGGCCTGAGGCCCCCATCTGCATGTGCTATAAAAATATTGCTGAAAATTAAATACTAGTAAATAATATGTTCCTTTTGATAGATGTATCATATTAGCCCTCTCAGCACTTATTAAGCCCCTATTTAAATATTTACCTCCTATATGGTCTCAAATATTTATTACATTGATCATTATAGTAATGCAAAGTAATGTGTTGTATTGATACTTACGAATTTTCTGAAGTAAATGTTCAAAAAACATTTCTTGGTTCAAATCTTGGTCAGCTTCTCAATGAGCACACAAGAGTGTTTATAGTGGATTGAGGCACTTACGGTGAGGCTAGCGGGGAGCATCTATTGGGAGGCATTTGGAACCTGAAAGTCATAACAATAATAAAGATGATGATAACAATGAACCCTCATTTCTCAAACTAGGAAACTGCAACTCTGCAAGGTTAAAGAACTGGCCTAGATTTTCTAGCCACTGCACTGCATATGTCAGTGTCTACACACACCAACGTAACACATCACCTGTGATTCACAGTTTGTTTTGATTTAATTTCTTGCCCCAGAAAAAAAGTCAGGCACTCTGCCACTTCCTTAAGAATTATAATGCCTATTTGTAGGTCCAAAGAGATTATCATGTTGATTATCTTCGTAATTTCCTCCAGTGAAATGCCTCATGTAGGCAAATGGAGTATAGAGACATAATTCTTGATTCTTGTAAGCATAGCAGTCACTTGAAACAAAATCTTATAGTTGTTTTGGAGGATACTGCCTGGTGTGGAAAGACTGAGGGTTGAACACAAGGGAGTATTAATTAAGAAATACAGCTCTTGTCAAGCCACAGAAGATCCTATAACTTCACCCTGGGCAGTTGTACATGCTCATCGCACCTTAGGACAACATTGTGAGGCTTCACCATGACTCGTCTCTAAACCAAGAATATCTGTCATTAATACCTTAGTTTGACTGTTTAAGTAGAGAATTTCTCTTCCTTAAAATTGTGTAAAGTCAGTGGCACCATGTTTTCAATTTACAAAATGGAAATTAAAGGACATAATGTTCATAAGCTTATAGATTTCTTACCTGATCTTGGACAAATTAAAACATCAAAAAATTGTGGGTAAAAGATCAGGACAGTGGTCAGAGGGTCCAAATCTTACTCAGCAGAATTGGCTCATTTCTTCTTGGAGTTGCTTGAATCAGTACTCCCCGCCACCCCCACCCACGCTCTCATCTATAGCTATATTTGCAGGAAGAAACAGGTACAAGATCTTTCTTAGTTAAATAAATTTTTAGTTCTTGTTTACTAGCTTATATAAGCAAGATTTCTAAAAAATGAAAACACAGTCTTCCCTTTTTAAAAATTGCTATATCATACCGAAGATATATGTAAATCTATATATGTCTTTAAGGAAGAATTAAACTCTTCCTCCCCCACACCTCTTTTTTTCTGCTTGCTTCCATCTCTGGACCTTTAAGACAGAGGCATTAATTCCAAAACAAACTTAAGGATTTGGGGCTCTGGAGTTTAGAAAGGACAAAACCATAGCAAATCTCTTTTAAACTTCTTCCCTGGATCTTACACCATATTATTATTATTATTATTATTATTATTATTATTATTATTATTAATTTCTCACATGTCTCTGCCTTTGCACACTGTTCCCATCATGGAATTGCCTTTCCTCCTCTTCCTCCCGTTGTAAATCTACACCGAAGGCAATTTATCTCTTTGCTACTGAGGTGGTGGGTGGGGATGGGATACTGGCTGGAAAGAAGCACAAAGGAACTTTCTGTGGTAATGAAGTGATTTATATCTTGATTGGGGGTGGTATTTACATGGATGTATGCATTTGTCAAATTCATTAAACTATAGTACAATTTATGCAGTTTATTTAAATTTTTAAAATAGTAAATAACAAGAAAAAATCAATTCGAAGTATCATTTCCTGTAAGTTTTCCCTGAGCCCATTTCTAACACAAGCTGATTTAGATACCTCTCCTCTGTTCCCCCCCAAAACTCTACTAATACTTCTGTCACAGAACTTGACTTATCCCACTGTACACACACAACTGTTGGATTTATTTGTCTATCTTGCTAGAATACAAGCTATAAAGGGCAAAAACCACGTCTTAGATTTATTTCCCTAGCACCTACTGCACCTTTGTGACATCTCCTGCACCACAAAAAGAATCACCGTATTAGGTAAAAGGAGAGCGCTATTTTGTTCCTGCCTATCAGACACCCTCTTTATGCGCCT
>NW_006441068.1:359879-367379 GCF_000325575.1 Pteropus alecto | reverse complement strand
GTGATTAATTTGTCCACTAGGCGGCACTCTATGCTCATAGTTATTGAAAAGAGACTACACAAACCACGAACATAGCTAAAACTTTCTCTACTAAAGTCTCAAAATGCGGCCCTCACATGTGTGGCTCGTTGGTCTAGGGGTATGATTCTCGCTTAGGGTGCGAGAGGTCCCGGGTTCAAATCCCGGACGAGCCCTCTTTTTTTGACACAGTCGTCATCCTCCCTTTCTCAATAAAACAGCCGATTTATTGATGTGAAGTATTGATGTGAAGCACCACCACACAAGGCAAGCACCTTTTGTATCTGGTATTATTGTATGATCACCATTTTATACTCCACCATTTCAGATTTGTACACTTAATCCTCAGACAAATGCTCTTTATGTTGTTAAATCACCAGTATAAATACCAGACATTATTACCCATAATGTATATATTTTTCCTACAAAATCATGATTTCTAAAATTAACCATCATTTATCTTTTGCACTTTTTGGTTATCCAGGAATTATTCATTCAGGGCTTAGGAAGGCGAATTTTACATTCAATAGGTTCATTAACCTTCAATTTTCCTCCATTGTAAGCATGGGGGCTCTTTGGGTACCTGGACTTCCTCTGGTCAGCAAATGTGGCAGATGCCTTATAAAGCCTGGACTCCCTACCTCATTCGAGTCTAACATTCCAGGGCGTGTGTGTGTGTGTGTGTGTGTGTGTGTGTGTTGGGGGAAGGTCTCAGGTAGTGTAGCACCTTGGGAATGACGTTTTCAACAGGGATGCTCAAACCTGCCTTCATATTAGACTCACCTTTGAAGCTTTTTAATCATTCACTGTGGGATCTAACCCCAGAGCAATTAAATTGAATTCTTTGAAGATGGAGCATCATAAGGTTAGTTTTGAAAAGCTTCCCAGCTATAATTAAGTTTGGCCTGAGGGCTACAGATGCTGCCCAGTTGCTCTACAGGCCACAGCTGGAGACCATGCTAGTATCCCAGTCACTCTTGGCAGTATATCCCAATCGACCCTCCTCAGCATCACACCCTTCCAGCTGCTACTTTATTTTCCCTAGTTTAGTTCTGGGTACAACCATGTGCCAAATTTAGCTTCTGCCTGTTATCCTCCTTGCTTTCCCAAGCCACAGAAACAGATTATGCTGAGAGAAGGAAACTCCAAAAGAAAAGAGACAGCCTAGTGGTCTAGCCTGCTTTATTTGAGGGTGTGTGTGTGTGTGTGTATGTATGTGTGGATATGTGCATGGAGGGGGTGACTTTCACAGGACTAGGCCCTCAGGTCACGCTCTCCACTCCCATACCCTCCCTCCCTGCTGGGTATTCAGTGTTCACATTCTCCTCTTTCCATCAGATGTGCCCGAACTCACCTGACGAAAAAGGGCCAGAAACCACAGCAAGGTATTTTTCACCTAACTCTGAGTTATGTTGCTGAACATTTAACTTCTAGTACCTCTTCAGATATTTGGAAGAACTGTGAAACAAATAACCTTAGAATCATTCTTTAGTTCTCTCTGTCTTATAACCCACATTCAATGCTTTAACAAACGGTGTTGTCAGAATATTTCCAGAATCCAAACACTTATCACCACCTCCACCATCACTGCTGTAGTCGGAGTCACCGCTATTTCTCACCTGCATCATTGCAGTAGCCCCTTAGCAAATCTCCCTGGTCGACCCTTGTACCCCTTCAATCTGTCCTCTACAGAGAAGACAGAATGGTTGTTAAAACCTAGGTCAGAGCTGATCATGTTTCTGCTTAAAACCTTCTGTGCATTTCCATTTCATTCACCATAAAACTGAAACTCTTTGCCATGGCTTTAAAAATTCCTACGTGATTTTGCCACTTCTTGGATTCCCCTCGCTTCTTTGACTTCATCTCTTAGCACCATCTCCCTTTGCTGGCTGCATTCCAACTGCATTAGCTTCTAGTGCTCCTCAGAAATTCCTCCCTCGGTGCCTTTGTACATGCTCTTCTTGCTGCTTTGAGTCTTAGCTCCCTCATAGCTGCATGGCTCAATCCCTCACTTCTTTTAAGATTCCTCCTCAGATGTTATCTATCAGAGAGGGCTTCTCTGACCACTCTATGTGAAGTAGCACCCACTCTCTTTGCTCTCTATTCCCCTCCTCTGCTTTAATTTCCTTCTTTGCACATAACACCACCTGACTTTTGCTGCTGCTGCTGTTTTTATTAACTTTCCCTCCTCCACCACCAGGTTAGAAGCACTATGAGAATAGAGTGTTTTTACTGCCGAAGTCTCAGAGGCTGGAACTGCACCTAATAGATATTCAATAAATAGTCGGTCAATGAATTGTGTGAATTGTTGTTTTAAATCAAAGAGTTATACAAGCTTTTTAGGAATACCTGATCCTGGGAGAGATAAAGAGCATGGAAGTGTTAGAGGCTTGACTAGAGGGCTCTTGCAGTGTAGGGCAAGTCCCCCTCTGGGAAAGGCTGAGGGAGCCATGTCTGAAAAATATTTTGTGGTAGCTCTCCCTCTGGGCCACAGTACAGCCCTATAAATGCCTTAAAGAAACATTGCAAGGTTCTTCCAACTGAACATAAAGTAAGGCACCAAGTAAACTCTCAGAAACTTTAAAAAGAGCATCAGTGCCATTGGCTCCCTCGCAAACTTGCTTCAGGCACAGCTGCTTAAGTACAGGGCTGCTTCAGGCTTTTATGGCTTTGAGCAAATTCTGAACCATGTGGTATTTTGAGGTCACATTGTAGAATTGCGCATAGCAGAGCCATTCTATAAGAGTCTGTAAAATAATTGATTTAATAAGCTGAGGAACAAAAATGTCCACAATAGGGAGACAAGAGAGAAAAAGGAAAAGGAAAACTAAGGTTAAGGAAGGACCTGTATAACCAACAGGATTTCATCAGCCTCACTTGACCAGGTTTTGTGAGGGAGGATCACTGTGAGTATGAGCCCTTAGCCCTAGGGAAACACTGCTGCCATGTGGGGAGAATGCCTAGAGGATGATATGGAACAGCAGGTGAGAACCTCTGCTGGTCACCAAACATTCGTGAATAGGCAGTGCCTCCATTTTCAGAAGCTATGGGGGCAAACTGCATCACTGTGGACAAATCAGGTACTGTCATGTTTTTTACCTTCAGGATCTTACTGAGAGATTGTAAATTACAAGTTGATTTCTAGGGATTCCATCACCTGTGTGCATGATATGGATGTGCAATTTACAGGGAGAGAGCTGTGTTATTGTCCAGGGAGATGGTGTTTATGGGATTAAGCCGAACTACTTATTAAGTTAGATGGCATCCTGTGGACATGGAGAGAAAGTAGAAAACATCCACTAGAAAAACTCTTGAGTTGGTCTTTAATAGCTGAAGTGAGGAGTTCGGAGGGACAGTCGTAGATTTAAGGCCTTGAGTAGTAATTAGAGAACCGACATTTTTTTTTCCTTTCATTGATCTTTCTGATCTTACGTATATGGTGCTGCAGGGTCCCACCAAAGTAAACTTTTATAAAGGATTTCCAAGTTTTACAAAGAATAGCTCTTTGATACCATGGTTAAAGAGCAAAATATAGTTTTTTTTTTTTAGGTCATTCACTTATTTGTGCTTCCATTCAATTAATATTTACTACATATATATTGAGCAAACATTTGTTGAACATCTATTATATTCCAGGTACTGTGCTTGGAACAGAGATTACTGCAGGGAACCAGACAGATGTGGTTTTGCCATCATGAAACAATCAGATAACTTTTTAAAACCAAGAAATACAGTGAATTTATTATGCTGTTGATAAGGGCCACGAAAGAAAAGCACAGAATGTTATGCATGCAGAACAGGCTGTTCACTCCCTCTCGGGGTTCTGGGAAGGCCCATCTAAGGAAAGGAAGAACACACAAGATTTAACCAAACAGAACGGGGAGGGGTAAGTGGAGGAAGGAACATTCTGTAATGAGAGAACTAGATGTTAAAAATCTTGAGTTGGAAGGAAGTCTGAGTTCAAGGAACTGAAAAGAAGAGGGATACTGAGAGAGGAGAGTGGTTCGAGGTGAGGATCTCTATGCAAGGCTTGATGGGCAGCTGTAAGAACTGTCATCATTATTTTAAGACTTATGAAAAGCCACTGACACATTTTAGGTGGGGATGGGGGCGGACAATACAGGCACAGAACTAGATGTGTGTTTTAAAAAGATTACTCTGGTACAGCACGGTTGACAAAAAGCCATGAGGAGCCCCATTCCGGCTTTCTAATAAGCAAGCACAGGGCCCTGCATCAGGGGTTGTTTTATCAACCCTCTGCTGTTACTTGTTTTCGCTTGGTGCGTTCCACCGACTCTGCCAGCTCCCAGCCACTTGTAAAGGTCAGTGAGGCCCATGGAACTAATCACACAGCCAGTTAAGCTGAGGGTCACAGAGCTAGTTAGTGGCACAGCCTGCGTCAAGACAGGAACCCAGTTTTCACCACTACTAGGCTGCTGTTCATTCTGCACTGGCTTGGCACTGCCAATAAAAGGGAGAATTTTGTTTTGTTTTTAATACATCTGGATTCTTTAGGGTCTCTGTGATTATTTGGGGACAGGGGACAATCGTTTGTCTTCTTTCAAGGAATCTTATCTGATTATCAGAGAAGCTGGAACTGGGCCAGAGAGGAGAGCGGAGCCTGGGAGTGGTATGAAAGATCTGCACGACTTTGCAGGGGAAGACCAGGTTAATGGTCCCTCCTCACGAGTATTCAAAAGAAGCTGTTGAGGGCTCAGACTGGGGACACACACGAAAAGCCAGATATGTTATGATCAATGCTTTCTCAGAAGTGGAAAACTAAAGGGGCCTACCAAGTAAAAGACATGCTTGGGTCAACCTTCCCTCAACATGTCCTCCCCTAGGCTATCACCTGGTGACAGTCATTTCAAAAATACAAGAGAAGTTACAAAAAGAGCAATGGCTTGGTTTACCCCCCAGGGAGAACAAGACCTCCCTTGTTCATAACCTGGGGCTGTAGCTGCAAGGCTGAGATTGATAGCCTCTGATCTGATGCTGAACATATTCTGCCCAAATCAGGAACAGCTTATTCTCGGATATACGCACGCTCCAATCTGTCCACCTCACCTGGACAAAGGGACAGGTGAGGTCGTGGGATGGCAGTTGGGAGAGTGTCCAGAGGCTTGAAGGTGTTGCATGAATCCTGTAGTTAAATAATAGCTTGTCGAGAAAACAGTTCTATGGTTGCCAAAGGTAGCCAATGAAACACTCCGGAGGAGAGGTGCTTAATGCCTCCCTTTTCCAATAGCAAATGTTCCTGATTTAGGGAGGTGTCCCTTTGACCAGAATGCCAGTCTTAGGCCATGTCATCGTACTACTCCACCACACTCCTGAATCAGAGCTCCCCCTCCCACTTCCCGGCCTGGTGCCTGGGGTGTGGCTCCACGTTTCCCCATCGCTTCCTCAAGTCCAGGCTAGGGGGCAGAGACAGCCGCCCTACTCCCCCAGTGTCGTGGGAAATAGAAGTGGTAACCAGAGAACTATCATCTTAAGGCGTGAGCCGTTGGAGTCATTTTAATTTAGTTGAGAATCTTAGTTTGTGACAGCAGAAAGGGATGTTATAGATAATCTAATTCTTCCTCTTTATTCTTTTCTATCACTTCCATTTTAGAGATGAAGAAACTGGGACTCCAAGCAGTGACAAGGCTTTCTAAAATCACACAGCTAGTTAGTGGCAGAAGAACAAGATCTGAAGTCTTTCATCCACTCCACAAACATTCTCCTGTGAAATACCAGGCAGTGTGCTACAGCAAACAAAGACATTGTTCTGGCTCTCCAGACTCACACAGCACATGCAAGAGAAGGCCCAATAGACTCTTTGCTGCACCACATAGTCATTGTAAAGATGAAGTCGTGTACAGGAAGCATGGGGGAGGCCTTCTTATGGAATCTCAAAAGGGAGATGGAGATGGTTAATTTAAAGAAGGATTCCTGGAGAAGCTGATAAAAAGCTTCATGCCCTTTGCCCTGCACTTAGAGATATTTCTTGGCATGTGTACTTACTCTGGGTGCCTGAAAGTCTCTGGGAACCAACATAGACTTCCCCCTGGGCAAGGCCCACTTCCAAGGTTAGAAAGAAACTTGAGATATCACCTGACTGTTCTCCACACAAAGGTGGTAGGTGAAAATGGTTTGGGAGGGCTCTTTAGTGCAAATGAACAGGAGGAAAGAAACAGATTCCAACTCAGAAGTACTTCCAACCTTTTAGTTGTAAGACAGGTGCTAAAACGTGGCTTCTGGGTGATAGAGAAGCAGGAAGAGTTTAGATAACTGTGCGGGGAGAACACTTTCTGCTTTAAATGACCTTCCTGAATCCAACGTGTTTCTAGCTTTTTCACTTCCAGTCATCCCGGCTTTGACCCTGCTTCCCACCCACAGACACATCCTCACTCCCCCGCCCCGCGGCCCCCCTTCCCCATGACCCTGCAACCTCTCTCCCTGGTGCAACCCAGATCACTCCGCTCATCTCTAGGATCCCCTATGAACTGTTTTCCAGAATTATTGAAAGAACACAGATAACTAAAAACCGTAGCTAAGAAATACAGACCAATCCTTCCTCCTCCCAGAGGTATGTTTGGAGGCAGGCCCTCCCAGTGTCCGGGGAGGGAGCACTCTGAGGAGCTGCTTTAGTCAAGTGGTGTGAGGCAACTGGCTGCAATGTGCCTTGTGGAAGCTCTGAACCAGGGCAGCCATTCAGAATCGAGGTTTCACTTTGAGATATTGAGTATTCCCTAAAATAATGCAAAAGTCAATTTTATCGTGGGGTGGGTGCAAAACTTTAGAATTATTATGGTGTGTGCCAATTCAGGGTTGATCTATTACGGTGATCCCTCAACGTCAGTGTGCATTATAATCACCAGAGTTGGGCTGCTGATTATAAACGTAGGTTCTAGGGCCTCACCCCCCGGTCTTTGATTCAAAGGTCTGGGGTAACACCCAGATTTTTGTATTTTTAGTTAGTGGCCAAGAGACTTCTGATGGATTTCACTTAGAAACCATCTCCCCTCCCCTTTAAAAATAAAAAAAGGAATCTTTGGAAACGTGGTGGAGTGAGAGACATCCCCAGATCTCTCCCCTTGAAACAACAATAAGTTAAACATCTAAAACGCAACAAAAAACACCCAAACTGCACACCAGCACAACTGAGCGTGGGGTCTGTGCATAAGAGCTACCACAGGTCTGAATCCCCGGTGTCCAGTGTCTCGGGCAGGCGGTGGACTAGGAGAAATAAAGAAGCTGCTTCTTGCAGCAGTGTGGGAGCTCCATGCAGGAGAAGGGAGAGGAGAGAAGGAACGATGAGTTCGTGGGGCGAGTTCCCTGAACATTCCTGCCTGGGATAGCTGTGAGCTCCCCATGGACCACAGCGGACCACAGCTGATTTTTGCTGGCTGTAGTTGCAAAACTGAGGCTGAGCCGCAGCCCCCCCCCCCCAACCCCCAACCCAGAGGGCCCCTTCCCCCATACCCTTCATGACCGATCACC
>NW_006441068.1:358010-358941 GCF_000325575.1 Pteropus alecto | reverse complement strand
CCAAAAAAGGCCTTCACCAAGACACATTGTATTAAAATTATCAAAAATCAATGACAAAGACAGAATTCTCAAGGCAGCCAGGGAGAAAAAATTGGTAACTTATAAAGATGAACCCATGAGATTATCATCAGACTTCTCAGCGCAAACCTTACAAACCAGAAAGGAATAGAATCAAATATTTAAACTATTAAATGAAAGGACCTACCAGCCTAGAATAATGTATCCATACATACAAAAATTGAGGGAATTCTCTACTACAAGGCCTGCACTACAGGAAATACTGAAAGGGGTCAGTTCACCTAAAACAAAATGACAAACAAAAAAACAACAACAAAAAAACATAATTAGGAGTACGGTGACTATCGGACAAATAGAAGCAGGGGAGTGCAACCTGTACTAAGAACAGGGCATTATAAGCTTAAATAATAAGAAGAGAATTGTTATAACAAGATAGTAATGAACGTTCAGCATACATAGGAACAAATTGAGATAACAGTGACTGAAATGGGGGGGGGCATTCAAAGATTCAAATTTGCATACGGGAATGGAGATAAGGCACGCACAGAAGAAAATGGATGACTGTATATATATAACTATCCTTTACATATTCATAATGGTAACCACAAGCCAAAGATTCAGAACCATTGTATATAACATAAAACAAGAAGGACCAGAGGGAAAACCCACAAAAGCCAACCAAAATAAAGAAAACAGAAGCACAAGGACAAGGAAACAATGGAAACACCGAACTACCATAAAGCAAAGGATAAAGTGGCTATAAGAAGACCTCATATTTCAATAATCACCCGAAATGTAAATGGACTGAACTTGCAATAAAAAGGTATAGACTTGCATATTGGATCAAAAAACAAAACCCAATAATATGCTGCCTCCAGAAGACATATCTCAGTTCCAAAGTGAAAGGGTGGCA
>NW_006441068.1:342315-354956 GCF_000325575.1 Pteropus alecto | reverse complement strand
ATCTTCAAGGTCACTAATCATTAGGGAAATGCAAATCAAAACTACAATGAGATAACACCTCACTCCTGTTAGAATAGCTGTCATCAATAAATCAAAGGACAACAAATGTTGGTGAGAATGTGGAGAAAAAGGAACTCTCGTACACTTTTGGTGGGACTGCAAATTGATACAGCTACTATGGAAAACAGTCTGGAGGTTTTTCAAAAAACTAAGAATTGATCTACTATATGGTCCAGCAAGTTCTCTACTGGGTATTTACTCTAAAGACTTGAAAACCCACATCCAAAAAGATATTTGCACACCAATGTTCATAGCAGCATTATTCACAGTGGCCAGGACATGAAAGCAACCAAAATGTCCTACGATAGATGATTGGCTAAAGAAGCTGTGGTACATATATACAATGGAATATTATTCAGCCATAAGAAGAGATGAAATACTGCCATTTACGACAACATGGATGGACCTCGAGATAATCATGCTAAGCTAAATAAAGCCAAACTGAAAAAGCTGAAAATCACGATATTACTTATATATAGGATATAAACCTAAAAGCAGCAAATGAGCAGGACAAACAGAGATTTATAGACATGGACTATAGGCTAGTGGTTACCAGAGGACTATAGAGTAGTGGTTACTAGTGGGGTCGGGGAGGAGAGGGGAGGTAGACGAGGTAAAGGGCGTCAAATATATGGTAGCTGAAGGAAACTGGACTTTGGGTGGTAAACACATAATAGAATATACAGATGTCAAATTATAATGTACACCTGAAAATTATATAATTATATTAATCAATGTTACCCCAATAGACTTAATTTAAAAAAAGTCTGCGGGGGCCAGGCAGTAGCAGATTAAGGAGTGGTTGAGGGCTTGTGGTGGGGTCATTTGTCCTCCCCAATGCCTTCTACAATCTCTTTCCATTACTATTATTTGATGTGGGCAATCCATGTTTCCTCAGCTGTGTGCAAGGCACTCAGAAAGCAGAGTGCCCTTAGCCCACTCTTGTGACATGATCGTCTCTTGGGGAAGAAATATAAAGCAGGGGATGATAAGGAGAATAAACACACCCCACATCAAAATGGCAGAGGAAAGGGACAATTAGAAAGGGTATTTTTTTGAAGGGCCTGCTGGTGGCTGCCAGGAGTAGTAAATACGTGAGTCAGTGTTAAGATTTCTTCTCTTCTGTAATTAAAAATTTCCAGAAAGTTTGTTAAACCACATAGCCTGCGGGTAGTGTGCGTTAGAGTACTCAGGTTTTAGGAGGAGCAGGAAGCAGGCGGGAGGTAAGCCGCTCAGGGCAGAGAAGCACTGAAGAGAAGCCAGGATGAGCAGAGAGAGCCTTGAGGGTCCATTGACAAGAGCACTTCCCAGGGAGAATTTGAAAGATTTAAGAAAAAGAACTAGAATTCTAATAATGATGAAAGATGGGCTCGAATTGTTGTTATATGAATTTTAAAGTGAGGACAATCTCCCAAATCCAAAAAACTGGGCCTATTTAGGTTCTGTTCCCTTCTGCTTACTGTTTCCTTTATTCCCATTCGATGCCTGGAACCGAGGATGCCGTCTATGGCTCCCAGTCACTTGGAACCTTTCCCAAGTTGACATTCCACAGAACACTGTTCCTTAGGTATGTTCATAGTGGTGTCCCTCAAATGAAGTTCCATGCTCAAATCAGTTTGTAAAATTCTGAATTTAACAAACTTCTCTGTTACTGGGTTTCTCAACATTTTGTGCTTTGTGGATCTTGTGACTCTACAAAGGAAGAATTAAAATTAACAGTGTTTCTCAAACTTTTGATCAAGAAACTCTTTTCCTTGAAGCACACTCATTAACATTTTCCAGAACAATGTTTGCCTGAAGGCAAGCAGGAAAAAGGCTGTTAGTCATCCTCTAGTGTTTAGACTTCCCTTCTTCTCTTGTAATTGGAAACCAGAATTTTAGCTGGGCACATGCCCACCCAGAATAAATCGAACATTTCTCTGTGTCTCTTGCAGTTAGATACGGCTATGTGACCAAATGCTTTCCAGCGAGATATAAGTGGAAATACTGTGTGAAATTTTGGGACGTATCCTTAGAAGGCAGTGCCATGCCCTTTTTGTGCTTTTTTTCTCCCTGCTTGCTGGAATGCAGATATGATGGCTAGGGTTGGAGCAGTCATCTGGACTGTGACATGGAAGACACATGCTGAGATGGAAGAAGTCAGCACCTTGAAGCATCTCACCAATCCTGAACTAACTACCCCAAGCTTTCTTTTTCTTTTAGATGAAAAATAGATTTCCATCTTCTTTAGATTACTGTTGTTAGTTTTCTGTCATTAGTAGCCACTTGGGAAATGTGTAATGATAATCTCTTTAAATAGATCTCTCTTTATGCAATGAAAATGTTTCTGGAAGACGGTGCGCAAATTAATTATGTACTTACATCTTTATGGCATTGCATAACACATATCCAAAACAGGTCAATTTGAACTCTGAAAGGACATCCAGAATGAAAGTCTTTGGGAAATAAATAATAACCTCTTGGTTGTTCATTTTCATGGGCTGGGATTATGCTTTCATTATGTAGAAAGAGACACATTCTTTGAACCCTTTTCCAGTATTCTCTGTCTTTTCAAGACCATTTTCACCCCAAAATATTTTTCTTTTTACCAGTTAGAAAGACACAGATTTGTACAGAGGAGACTATGAAGTGAGTTGTCTTTCCAAAAGAGAAATCATTTCAGGGCAAGAAGAGGTAAGATTAAGTGTTTTCCCATTCCTATATCAAATGACCAGGAGATGATAGCAACAAAAATGATTCTTTTGTCTCAATACCTTGATCTTTTACTAAGACCTCATTCACTAATTTTCCATGTCCTGGATACTTCGTGGTAATAAAAGTTGCCGAAACTGGAGTTTCAAACGTTGAGAAGGTGAGACTAGTCTTACTCTTGTTATTTCCCATCTCCACCTTAACTGTTCTGCAATTCATTTCTTCATTAATGAAATAGAGAGAATTGCTCCTTCACAGGTTTGCAGTAAAGACTGGCTGAAAATTTGGAAAATAGAGTGTACTGTGTCTCGCACACATTAGGACGTCAATAAATGTTTTTGAAAAATCCATGCTTGTTTAATGAGGACACATTCAGAACCTCTCTCTCTGAAAGTAAAGTCTGTCTCTACCTTCTCAGTGGCACCAAAGCACACTCCCCTACAAGCCCCTCCCTTTCTGCTCTTTCCACTCTGGCCCTCCCCACAGTCAACTGGCTCCCTATGAGTTATTGTCAGGCAAACAGTGAGACACAAAGGACTTTCTCAGACCCATGATCACAAGGATATGATACTTGTGAGAGCTGCAGCAAAAAGGAAAGGTAAGAGGAGCTAGCACAGAGCCAAATAGAATCGACAGAAGGAGAGATTGGGAAAAAATTGAAAAGAACAGATTAGAAAACAGTGCTAAAGGCATGTGCAATTGGGCAGAATCAGGCTTGAGACGATTATGGGAAGGAAGGCATTCAGCAATAGGAATAAAACAATCAGCCATGGGTACTTTTGAACACCTCTGTATGTTCAGCTCTGTGTTAAGAACTCTGACAGATTCAGGAGAACTAGGAGATCAGATACTTGCTATCAAGGAGCTTATGGAAGCAAAAGAAAATGAGAATAACTAAGGAACTGAGAGCTGAAATGGTCAGAAAGGGCTTTCTTGAAGAGCTCTTCCTCCAGCTGTTTCTTATAGAGTCAGCATGGTGGAGGAGCAAAGTTAGGGGCTGGGGCTGGAGGACTCGATTACCCTCTGCTACCTTCTGTCTTCTCTTACTCTATAGGAATTAAAGCAAAAGATGTAAAGGGACTCATACCCCTGATGATAATAATGGTGATGATTTTCCTGATATTTCTATTCTGGGAAAATGAGTTATATGAGGAAACAATGGTGTCAAACATGGAGCACTTGCATGTGGACTACCCTCGGAGTGACTTTCCTGTAAGGTACTGCAACCACATGATCTTACAAAGAATCATCAAGGGACCTGACAACACCTGCAAAAAGGAGCATGTCTTCATCCACGAGAGGCCTCGAAAAATCAATAGTGTTTGCACTTCTCCCCAAAAAATGGCTTGCCCAAATCATTCCACCATTTTGTGCTTCCAGAGTGAGACAAAGTTCAAAATGACAGTCTGTAAACTCATTGAAGGTATCAGATATCCTTCCTGCAGGTACCACGTTTCCCCCACGGAGGGGTTTATTCTTGTCGGTTGTGATGCCATGGGGCCAATTAATGTTCAGAGATATATTGCATAACTTGAGACCAGCACCTGTATCTGAGATCCTCTGTCCTCTCTCTCAGGGGCACTGGTGCTTATTCTCCCTGATGCACACCTGAACTGTGGACATGGAGTAATGCTCTGAGTGACATGGGTAGCCATTGGTAATTCATCTGTCCTTCCAGTATTTCTGAGCTGGAATCTTTTTGTCCTACTTCAATAAAAAAAAGTTCTATTAAATTAAACCATAAACTATGCATGTGTTTCAATTTATTGCCCCTTTTCTTTGGGTCATTTGATGAGAGCCAAGAGTGAATCCTACGCAGGACTGGGATTAGAATAAGGTGGGCGAGGCACTCACTTCACGTGCAAAATTTTAGAGGCACCAAAAAACCCCTAGTAATCTAGATTAATAATATTTTCAAAACAGCAAAGTTATTGCAAAAAGCCCTGGTGAGCAAAATACCTGACTTTTAAATCAAGGGTTGAATTTAGGATGAGACGAGTTACATGAGCTGTGGTCAGATGTTGTTATTTAAAATTTTAATATTTGTTCATCAGGGATTGTTTTGAATTAAATCTGCTTTTAAATGTTGCATTAAATTAATATTTATCTTGATTACTGGGCTTTTTGGTACCGCCTTGAATTTTGTACCTGGAGGAAGTACCCCATTCATTTCACCCTAACCCCAGACCTGGCCCTAGGTATAGAGGCAATTGGAGTCATATTTTAGGTTTTTCTCTAAAGGTGATATATATAACTCAAGCTGCATTTGTTCCTGTTCAGCAGCTCCCTCTGCACCTTGAAAGAAAGAGAAAAGGAGATTGAATGGAATCTGACTGGTCAGAAACCATTTTCCTGGAAGACTGGAGAGAAACAGACAAGGATTTCCCAGAGAGAGAGATTGAGACTCTCAGAGTTCAGTGTACCTCCTCTTTGTATTCCCAGAGGAAACAGAAAAGACTTTGCCCCAGACAACTAACTCTTTTCCCCTTTTAGTTCTTACAATTGAACTGGTCATTTAGTTCTTTCACGTTCGACTATGGGCAGAGAATCTTTAGAGATAGAGGGCAAAGGAAGACAAGAAAGAGAAAGAGAGGCTCCTAATTCTGGGACTCTGATCAAGTCCTGTTCCTCTCAGAGCCTTAGTTTTCACACCTGTAAAGTGAGAGCTTGAAATAGATAATCTTTGAGGTTCTTTCCAGGCCAATTATGCCACAGTTCTCTTTCTTAGTAGTATAGACATGGGCCTTGTAGGAGGGAAGGGTTGTAAGTACTGGGGAGCAATAAGAAATAAGGGATGCCAGATTATGGGGTCACTAATTCTGAGCTATGACATTTCAATCCTGCAAGTGAGAGCCAGAAATTCATACAGTGAGCTCGAGCAGGCACTGGCGATGTATGGGCTTCAAAGGGCCCTTTCTGTTCTGATCTTTTCAGTTGAGAGACTTCAACTATTGCATTCTTTATTTGTACTTAATTCAAGGTCAGATCAAAAAAAGGAGGTACACCTATGCTAGTTGTTAACTTCATCTTTTGTAAGTATCAAGTTCTAATCGATTTATTAGATTTAAGGAAGGAGAAGGGTGACACTTCAATCTTGAAAAGTGGGCAAGGCTCACCCATCTGGGGTGGCCTTTTCACAATTGAGTTTCATTATCTATTTCTCTGTGAGAATCCCAATGTCACTGTTGTCTTCTTTAAGTTTGAATGTCACCAAGGGATCAGAGCCATCAGCATCCGAATAGATGCTAAGCAGAAACAGGTGGTTCCTAGGACATGACTTGTTGGGTCCTGGTAGCAGCATCATTTCTTGGGTGAAACTTTAAAGTAGCCGAAATGTGTTTCTATGTTCTGAATTCTTATTATTTTTCCTACTCCTCTCTCTAGGCTTTTTTGTCTTTTCTTTCCTACCCAACAACTTTTCTTCCCTTCCTCACCTGACCTCCCTCCTTCTAATTAAAAGCAAAATCTTACAGGTAAATGCATTCCCAATGAAGTGTCAGTAGGTAATTGAGACTGTCCAGTGGAATCTGTCCTCAGAGTATTTTCATTCAATAGTGATCAAAGCCCAATTCCAATGAATTGTGATGTTTTTGACATTTGTAGTTTGGGTTTGTTTGTTTTTCTTTTAATGGGCACCTAGCAGCCCAAATCAAACCTAGGTAGCTACAAATTCTGCCCACTTGAAATACATGTTTCAGAAAAACTGGGAATATCTGCACTACTCTTCTTGTTTATTTTTCTCCTTATTGTCTTTCTGTTTTCTTATTATCACCTCACTATTGATGTTGATGGTGAGGATGTTTAGGAAACAATTAAATCCTTTCCTCCTCCCTTCGACCCATACCAAGACTATGCTCAAGGCACACACATGAACATATTTATTTAATTCTTAATAATCTATTGATAATCAAGCAATCCAATTATTTAGGCTTATATATTCTTAGTACTGGGTCTTTGGTCTAATTTTACACACAGGACATTTTAAAATTAAATATAATTTTAAAAATACAAGTTCATGTATACTGATGTCAAATGACAGTATAAGAAGTGAGTGTGATAAGAAGTTTAGAGAAATGAGGAATGGATTTGAGAGACTTAAGTAAGTGAGAAAATGTGTCAATGAAAGGATGGGATCTGAATTGGGCTTTGAAGGATTTCAAGAGGCAAAAAAGAATAGGCATTCAAGAAAGGAGCAAAAATGGAGAGATGGAATAGGGCTAATTCAGAAAGAGGGGGTCACACTTATTTGACTAGAGCAGGTTTGCATACCAAAATAATGGTAAATAAACCCTGAAAATCAGGTTGATATTAGATCAAGTAGTGCCTTGACTAAGTGGCCTCAGGGGATTAGATTATCTTGTGTAGGCAATGAGGAATATTTCAAGGTTTCTGAAGTAGTGTCATTGCAAGTGGTGTTTCTAGAAAAGATGTGTATTAAAGGAATTAGAGGGGCAAGGAATGGTGATTAGAAGGTAAATAAGTGTGATAATGCAGGAGATATAAGCACAAGGGAAGGAAGCTTTTAGAGGTGGGAGAGAAAAAAGAGGAAAAAACGAGATCTTTCTCGAGTAAGAGAAAAAATTGTCACCCTGAGTAACTATTCTCTCCAGGATTCTCATGAATTTTCCAGCATTGACCTCAAGTTTAGGATTTTCTACACTAGTCAAGCCATACTAATGTTGTTAAAACAAACTTGTTGAGAAACTAGTAATATACACAGTTCAGTGCTTGATTCTGTACAGAATAAAAAGAAGCAGAAATTATGTTCCAGACTCAAGGAATTTTTAGCCTTAATAAAAGGAGAAAAGACTAACATGTATCAACTAAATAAAAAAAAAAAAGATATAAAATGAAGTGCAGTAAAATCTATGCTGCAGGATTTCAAAGAAGCAAAATAAAAAGCATTTTGAGTTAAAGTACAAATAGACAAGGAATATTTCACAGAAGAGGAAGCACTTGGTGCTGCCTAGGTCACTGGGATTCTGACAGCTAAATGGACATTTTGTTCATTTCTCTGAGCAACCTTGTTCCACGTTGTCTCCTCTGATCTCATACAAGTCAACCTACCTCCTTTTTGCCCCTCCTTCTCTCACTTAGGCCCAATAACAGAAACTCACAGGAAACAAATACAATTTTACTTCTTGCCCTGCAACAAGCTGGAAGCTTTCTCTACAGGATCAACTTGCCAAAGGAACCGGTAAAGACAGATATCCCATAACTGGGAATCAATTGGGGGAAAAGAATGAGAGAAGGGGAAAATAATATTGTGGTTTTTTTCAAGTGGCTGCCATGTGCTAGGTAATGTGTGAGTATGTAGGAGATATAGCACTAATGAGAAATGTGTAGGGTGAAATTCTAGGAAGATTACAGATCCTTCCAATGAGATCATAGACAAGGAGTAAAGGAAGGAAAATCCTATATAATTCTCACATTTCCCCCCCTTTTTTTTTCACATGGGGAAACTGAGGTTAGATGAGGTAGAGTAAATTGTTTGTTAGTGGATAAGCAGGGATTTGAAGATGGTCCTTCAGACTCCACAGCTGATTGTCTTTTCACTGCATCATACTGCCATTAACAGATGTCAGGGTCTTAAGTTACATGGTCGGGTCTATCCTGGGAATTGTTATAAGGAAAAGAGAGCTATCTCCTTATTTTTATATTTTACTTTTTATTTTTACTGCAGAACAGATTACCCTAAGTCTGAGATGGAGACCTCTCTGCTGCTACTTGGCCTGGGGTTGATTCTTGTAGGATCTTCAGGAAGCAAAATGGAGACGACTAAAGAAAAATTTTCAGAGGAAGAGATGCAATATGACACAGCAAAAAATAACCAAGAAAAACAGACCATTGAGGTATTAACGAACTTGACTCTGTTATGTCATGATTTCGGCCTTAGCATGTCCAGGGACATTATGTCTTCCTCATTATTGACATTCGGAAGATTACAGTATGGATTCCCTAAGAGAAACAGTCTAAGTAATGACAAAGAGTATTGCAATAACACAGTGGACTGGAGAACAGTTTCAGAAGTTAATGGGTCATGCATGTTAAGCAATAACTTTATTCTTGGCTCCATGGAAGTGATCCGCGGGGTCCCCAAGGCCCACAGCTACAAGTGTGGAGAAAATCTTGGCATAAACTGCTCTGACAGCCCAGGACCGGAGACTACTATGCTTACTATGGGCAAAGGATTCCCCAAGTGCCAGTACCACAGTGTTACATCACTAAAGAAAATATTAGCAGTGTTAACAGGTCATTCTCTGATGAGTTTGTTAGTTAGTGGCTCTAACTTGTAAATCCCACAGACTGTGAGACTACGATCTAAAGAAAGACATACTCATTATCATTATTGTTTATTGCTTTCTATTATCCACATATACCCTTTCAGCACTATAGTAAACTCTTGACTATTTATACTAACTGGAGGAATGAAAAATCCAAAATTGTGGATAACTTGATTAAAATTTATAAATGATCTTGGAATGCAGATTTCTCTCTCTCTCTCTCTCTCTCTGTCTCTCTCTCTCTCTTTCACACACACACACACACACACACACACACACACACACACACACACACACTTTCTGTGAACCAAACTAAATTCCATCTTAGATCGGCTATAAAGCCAAGAAGTAAGAGTTCACTCAACTTGACAGAATTAAGGCGACGAGGCCCAAAACCAATATAGATAACTGAAAATTAATTGTACTGCCACAAAATTATTCAAAGGAATAGTAAATGGGCATAGGGGATATTATTATCACTGCTTCTCTTCAAAGAAATGTGTGCATTAATGTGTGCACTCGAATGTGAGCACTCTCCTATGCAACCAGAAGCCTGCTTGTCCTCCAGAAGATGCCAGAGGAAAAAGATATTTTGCCTTAGCTGCTGCCCTCATTCAAAAGCTCCAGCCCTATGTAACCTTCATTTCTCTATCCTTATTCCTATCTATGTCAAAGATTGCCAAGAAGGAAGAAATAAAACGCTTATTGCAATCTCTACTCAAGCATAGTCTTGATTCCCTGGGGGAGAGGAATGGCAAGCCATGGAGGAATAAAGGAGATAGAAATAGAAAATAGGAAGTTTATGCCAAATGCCAGGCAAAATTAGTCTTCAACCTTATTTTCTGATGTTGTAGTGAACTTTTTTTTATTACCAATTATTTATTTGTAAATCTTTATGGTTCAAAGCTCTATAGAAAGCATGGGCAGTTATCTTCTTCATTAATGAGGACCTATGTATTCTTGTTTTCTCATCTTACATCGCCCCTCTATCCTGAGACCACTCATTTTTAATGTCCTAATTTTAAATGAAGGCATGTAAATGAATGTCACATCACTGAAATACTTTTTTTGTTGTATATCGCTCTTCATATATCAATTTTCCCGATGTTTTTCAATTTGGTGCAGAATTCTCATTATATCAAAACTACAAAACTCTGACAATCAACCAATATGCAGCATTAGGGTAGATATTTTTGTACCTTTTAGCTGGGTTTTCCTTGTCAGTGTGGTGGCTGCTTAAATGATCACTATGGGCTTGGCAAAATAGGTATGCGATAAGCACTCAATTTGCTTTCGGCAGCTGTAGCAGAAAGTCATAGAAGGAAATGCCTGGGGCCAAAAGTTCCCTTCTCTGTAGGAGTTGAACCCAGGGTCCCAGATGGGAGAGGTGCTCTTTGGGTTCCATTCTAAAGAGAGTTCCCTGTGGTGAGGCTGGTGCTACCACCCCCTCACCGGACATGGTGGTAGTGGTGGGTGTTCTATTCATGGCAGAGCAGTCTAATCTCTTGGTTCAAATTTGAGTAACTTCTTTTCCACAGTATAATCCTCTGTAAAGTCCAGCTCTGGGTGATAGTCATGTCAGCCCCAAAGAAAATAACTATTCAGGCTCTGGAAGAGTTTTTTGGTAATATGTAAGAAGCAAATCCAGCTTAGTTCAGAATTTAGTAAAGGTTTCTTCCTTTAGCAGGACAAAATAACAAAGACCCAGGATACCTCTTTCTAGGCCAGACATATCCTCTAAAGAGTCTCAATTAAGATCAAATCTTTCTGCTCTCTGAAGAAATCAGAAGTCTGGGTTCCAAGCCTTTGGTACCCTGATCTCCCAGGATCTGTGTAACCATCATACTATGAAGTCTGAAAGATGTTGAATGTGGAGGTGTCATAGAAAGGCAGGGTTCCTGAATGCTAGGACTTCTTACCCTCAAGTCCCTGTCACCCCTTTGACATAATGTGCATCTTAAGGTCCCTCATGATGACAATAGGCAGGGGATTTCCAATTTTAAAACATTAAGTTTTCGTAATGTTCTTTTTCTGTTCCCAAACTACAGAAGGCTCCTTTTTCTCATAGCTTTACCTGTACATTTTTCATTGTGGCTCTCAAGGCCACTAATACTCCATTCTCTTCTTTCCTAGCCCGTCTCCAGCACCTACCCAGTCTGTGTTGTTTTGAGGCTGCTCTCTTCATAGTTCACAGAACTTGTGTCCTTATCTTCACTCCTATGGTAGGCCGATCTTGATGCCCTTCCTCCTCCCTTTCTCACTCTATCATTTTAGCCCATTCAATCTCACAAGCTCCACTTCTACTTTTCTCTTGTACTTCTTAGAAAAATAACTGAGGGGCAGATATGTGTCATATCCCTGTAGCTGAAAGGAAATATTAGAGGGAATGAAATGAGGTAATAAAAGAGACCAATCTGATCACAAGGGTCACGGAAGGGAGAGTTGGGCTGAGAAAGAAAATTGGAATGAAGTGTTAGAGAGGTGTGAGAAAGGGATACTGAGAGGGGTTATTTAGCATAAGAGAAGGGCCCTTCTTATCTCTAATCATTCCCTTTATTTTCTCAACATGAAGGGCACTTAGTTTCTTTAACTAACAATCCTGAAGTGAAACAAGTTCCTGGCCTCAAGTGCCCAGAATGATGCTAAAGTAAAGAGGGAGACTTTGCAACATCATAGGTAAATCCTCATATGTTTTACTGACTCATCATGTCAGTAAAATGACCAAAAAGTAATTTCACACCACTGGAATTCAATTTCCTTATCTACACAATGTAAAAGTTGGATTAGATGTGTGTTCTCAGACTTAGATATGCATCTGGATCACTGTGGTGAAGCTTTCAGGTTGCTCACCTGAAACCACCCTACTTGCTCTCAAGACAAAGAGGTACAGTGAGGTGCAGGGCTGCCCAGCCAGACGTTCTTTCCCAGGCTCTCTGAGCAGAAGTGATATGTGCCACTTCTAGGTCCAGGTCTTACGACATTGGACCAGCCTCACCTGTGATTTTTTTCTTCCCAACAGCTAGATTCCCAAAATGTACATGAGTGTGATTTAATCATGTAGATGAAGATAATGTCCTAGGAATGACCTGAACGGCAAAAGGGAGGGAAGCCACATGCCTGAATAACTGAGGAACACAATTATCTTGTCAACTTGGACTACTTCTCTTGGGAATGTTATATGAGAGAGAAGTGAATATGTATATTTTAAAATCCACTATACTTTGAGATTTTGTTCCATCACTTTAGCCTTAACCTGACAAATTTAATAACTTCAGGAGCTATTATTAAATACAAATTCCTGGGCCCTAATCCAGAAGATTATGTTCTATAGATTAGAGAAAGTATTATAGTATGTGGGTTTTTACAAGAGTGTTAGGTTTGCTGATATATTCCAAAGTTTGAACACCACTAGATTAGATGAACTAAAAGCTTGCTTTCTAGTTAAAGAATGTCTCGTTCTAGTCCCAATTAGGAAAAAAATAAAAATAAAAAGTTTGCTGCTTTTTATTCAGAGCGTTCAGGGATAGCCCTGAGACAAAATAAGTCAATTTAACTGAAAGAGCATCTACCCCCTACACAGTGTTCCAGAACTATCAAGGCAGGATT
>NW_006441068.1:335422-342195 GCF_000325575.1 Pteropus alecto | reverse complement strand
ATGTAATATATAATATATAATATAGATATTATTCTTAAAACAACCTCCATGAGGTAGATTATTATTATCTCCACCTCAGTGGTGAAGAAACTGAAGCACAAAGCTTTAGATGATGTACAGTCACACACATAATAAGTGGTCCCTCAGGAAGAAACAAGGACAGTCTGACTCTGTAGGCCATGCTTTTAGCCATTCATCTTTATTTGATAGGAAAACGCAAACTTGTCCATAACCGTAAAGAAAGATAATGGTGGAACGCTCTTGCCAATTTATTTTCCCAGGAGGAGCACATGAGACTATCCCCTTTCCTGTACCTATGCCAGCACTATGTTATATTTTAAATCTTATTTCTACTGCTTCTACCTCACAGGATTGTTTTGAGGATTGAACGGTAGTGGTCATTATTTTCATTGTGATTATATTAAGGCACAGTCTTAAGCACACAATTGAAGAAAAACATTTGCAATGTGTATGGCTAACAAAGGGTTAATATCTTTGGAATATAAATAGATCTGTCAATTTAATAAGATAAAAATGAACATACCTACAGAAAAGTAAGCAATGGACACAAACAGAAAATTAACAAAAAAGAAATAAAAAGTCATTAAACATTTGGAAATTTTTTTCCTTCCCACTAAAGGTAATATAAATAAAAACAATGTAATATCATTTTTACCTGCCCAATCAGCCGAAATAAGATTTAAAATATAACATAGTGCTGGCATACATGCAGGAAAGGGGGTATTCTTATGTGTTCCTCCGGGGACAACAAATTGGTAAACATGCTGCCTGTCTGGGGAGCAATTTGAACTAAGCCCCATTCTAGTTTTCAGAGCCCTGCACCTTGGGTTTACTCCTCCCTCCTCATATACATCCTTTAGGTAAGAAACTCAGCTCAGTCAATTTTGGGCCTGATGACTCCTTGAGTTTGGGACCTCACTGAAAGGCCTGGGGTAGGCCCTGGGATTTGTCTTGCACGAGGTCAAAGAGCATGGCTACATGAGCTGGAAGAGCCCTGGTCCAGTGAGAGCTGCAGGTTTTACTGCTTGTATGTGCTCTCCTTGCTGTCCCCAGCTCAAGCTCTTCCAAGAACCCCATGTTCTCGCTTATGGGAATGTGGGCTGAGCTCTTGAACCTGTCCCATGAAATGCCTCTCAGAAAGAGCTCTTCTGGGCACAGGAGACAGGCCTGCTAAAGGAGGAATTGGCAGCAGGGAGCAAGGTTGGGCAGACAGGTTCTTGAAATACGCCTGCACAAAGAGTGAACACTCTTACTTCGCCCTTTCTGCCACCTGTCCCCTTCTATCCCTTTCTAGACCTTCTTCATCTAACTTCCATGTTCTCTTCTCTTTACCAGATTGTACCCTCAACACACATCTCACTTCTGCACCTTGCATGGCTTCTACTTTCTATTTTCCTGCCAGGCTTTGCACCACTAGGCTTTATGTTTTCTTTTCTGCATGTCTGCATTAGAACTCACTATTCAGTTATAGAGTGACAAGTTGGACAGATTACTGGAGCCAGGTCACCCATAACACTTTTACTCGAAGACTAGTATTCTATCTGCCCTGGTTTCAGCCCCCGTGGGGCAACCTGTTTTTCCAGGTATCATGGAACACATGGCCCTGAGCTACTCAGGTGGAAAAGAACAAGAACGGCACGGATTGCTGGCCTTACCCTGGAAATATGTCAAGCTCATTAGCGGGGTACCTTTGAGCAGCTCCATAGTCCGCTAAATTCCCTTTTATCTTCCTTTAGAAAATTACGGAATTGCTCAGCTGTCTTCATAAAAACCATACTTATTATAACCATTTTTATGAAAAGGCATAAATTTAAAAAATGTACCCTCACTATACAAGGTATTGGATACAAGAAAATAATATACTATCTTAAGAGAGAAAGATATCTCTGTTGTCTGGAGTGATCAGTGTAGGCACCTGTAAAAGAACTAACATCTTGAACTTGATAGATAGTCCATTAAGATAGCTAAAATTTGAATAGAAGAAGAAAAAGGGGCTGGGAATGGAAAAAAACACATGAATAGGAGTAGATGAAAATACAGTTGATATTGCCATAGCTACTCCAGGTTTCTTTTGACTAGCATTAGCATGGTATATGATTTCACATCCTTTACTGTTAACCTCTTTGTGTCTTCAAAAAAGTGCGTTCTTATAGACAGTGTATAGTGATAAATTCTTTAAGTTTCACAATCTGAGAATGTTATTATTTTGCCTTAGTGTTTTAAAAATATTTCTGCCAGGTATAGAATTTCTACATTGACAATTTTCTTACTTTGAGTACTTTAATGATATTTTCCAACTGTATTCTTATATATATTGTTTCAGATGAGAAATCTAATGTCAATTTTATCTTTATTTCTCTGCTATAGCATGTCTATAGTATTGCTGGTTTTCTCGTTATTGTTATTTTTTTCTTCCCAATTTGATTGTGAATTGCTTTGGTATAACTCTCTTCATGTTTTTGTCTTTGGTGTTTTTTGAGCTTTTTTGGACTTGTGAATTAAACTTTTCATCAAGTTTTGAAAGTTTGGGGTTATTATTTCTTCCAGTTTTTCCCAACCACCTGCTGTTCTTCTCCAGGGATTCAAATTGTCCATCTGAAGTCACTTGAATTCATTCTACAGTTTACTGTTCTCTTTCTACTTTTTTGTTTTCTTTTTCGGTGTTTTATTTGGATCATTTCTATTGCTTTTAAATTCACTAATCTTTCTTCTGCAATGTCTAATCTGCCATTAACCCCATCTACTGTGTTTTTTTATCTCATACATTATAGTTTTCATCTTTAAAATTTTGATTTTTTTTTTTATTATCCATGAATCTACTTAACTTTTTGCACATAAAGAACAGTTATAATAGTGGTTTTAATGTCCTTATTCTGTGCCTATTCTGGGTCAATTTCTATTTTCTTTTTGGGCAATTTCAAATGATTATTCTCCTCATTATGGTTTGTGTTTTCTGCTTCCTTTTATGCTTAGTAATCTTTGATTGGATGCCGAACATTGTGAATTTTACCTTGTTTGTTTACTTTGTACGAATGATTTTGCATTCTTATAAATCTTCTTGAACTTTTTTCTGGGATACATGTAAGTAAGCTATTTGGAATCACGTGGATCCTTTTGATTTGCTGGGCAGGTCCAGAACAGCAACTGTCTAGAACTAATTATTCCCCACAATTGAAGCAAGACCTTCCTGAGTACCTAATGCTCCGTGAATTTTGGCTTTTTTTCAGTCTGGCTAGTGGGAGTAGGCACTATTCTCTCTTTTAGATGGGTCTTTACCCAGTGTCAGGTGGTTTTCTCCCACACATGTGATAAATAGTACTCTGCGGAATACTTGAGGGGAACCCTTTGCAGATCTCCAAGTTTCTGTCTTGAGGTAGCTCTCTCCATTTTGGTACTTTATCTTATGAGTTCAAGTTTCTTCAGTCTCCTCATTTCCTCAATTCCATCTCCTCGACTCAGGTAGTTTTCAGGCTCTTCCAAATTCATCCTTTCTTCACTTTTGTTTGATATCTCTCCCAAGAAAGCAAGCCAAGAGAATTGTAGGGCTCAGCTTGTTTGTTTTTTGTCTCTCAAGAACAAGTGTGTTTTGTTGCCTGATGTTACATGTCTTGAAAATAATTTTTCTAGTATTTTGTCTGTTTTTAAAATTGTTTCAGGTGGGAAGGCGAATCAAGTCCATGTTACTCATTCTTGCCTGGAAGATGATATTAGTCCTTTTTTTTCCCCTCCATTTTAAAACCAAGTCAAAAGTATTTTTATTTAAACAGGCTTCTTACAAATTTTTGGAGCTAGATGACCTCTTCTTATTTTTCTAGAGGAAAAGTAAATACATCATGGCAGAGTTGCACTCATGATGAGCATCTGCAGTTAGTGATGCAAAAGCTAAGAAATACATGGGTTTAGTGGAAATAATGCTTTGTTAAGGCATAAGCTGGCATTTTGTCTTTATTGCTGTAGAATGTTGGGGAAAAGGAAAAAAGTTCTATATTTTTATAACATAAGGAATCGTACTTTGAGTGTTGACAGCTTAGAGAGAATGTTAATGGCTTTTATGTTAAATTTAAACATTTTTAGCTACCTAAAAGGTGAGGGAAAAAACAACATAATGTTCAATATTAAGATGATTTATAACAGAAAGAGAAACTGATGATGCCAAGCCATACCCACATAGAAAAAACTGAACTTTCTGTTTTCTTAGGACGAACTCAGATGCTTTATTTTTCTAATTGTGCAAGAAAGGTGGAAGACACTTAAAATAATAATTGAAGTAAATTTTGCTGCCACCATTGACAGTTGTGATTTGGGGGCAGATATGTAGGATTTAGAAAAGAAATTCACACTTTTATTGCACCTAACTTTGAAAAGCAATTTCACACTGCACATGTTTTGAAAGTATTTTTTTTTTCAAGCTGTTGTTGGTTTTTAAAATTTATTTTTGGAGTCTTTTGCCATTAAAAATTATTATTATGTTATTTGTTTTTGGTGACACTTTCTGTCTACTTGTGTAATGGTATGTAATTCAGTCTATGTGTATGTTGTCAAGTGTATGCCTGTGCTCCTGTTTTATTTAATAAAGACATCCCATCCTCACTCCAAAATTATGAAAAATATTCTAGTATGTATACTTATATTGATATTCTTAATGCTGCTTTTAAAATATTATTTTGATCTCCATTCCATCATACTTTGAGGACTGTGCATGTGTGTATGTGTGGTATGAACAATGGAATCTATGTTATTTTTTCTTGATGAAGACTCCATTGTCTTACTGGATTTATTCTCCTTTCCTAAGCAAGATCTATGATCTATTCTATTCTCAAATAGTCTGTACTTCTATTTTTTCGCTATTCCTGATCTCTGAGAAGAACCAAATTATGAAATCGAACCAAACAAGTAATCATATCTTGGTCTATACCTTCTAAACTCACACTAACAGTACAGAAAAAAAATAGCAGATATCAGTATAACCAATATTTTTTAAATTGTATAGACTCATGCAACAAAAAGTTAAGCAGGGCATGAGTAAATATAAAATTTCAGAAAATCGCAATTAATTGTGAAGCAATTTCTGTCATTCTAGAGCTGGCTTGACTCCATTTTTGCAAAATAAGATGTCAAAATTACATTTGTGCTCTGAAGGTTGATTTTTTAATTATTGAGTAACACTTATTTGTGTATGTCTATTCTGTGTGCCTCTGTAAGCTCAAATACTCAAGTCTTTACAGTGGCTCTAAGACGAAGAAATCTCTTTAGCTGAGCAAAAGATGTGTCAGCAAACAAATTAATCCTCTCATGACTCACGAGAATCATACTTTTTTCTAAATTTTTTGACATCATTCTCAGTTTGGTTATAGGTGTGAAGATCTGAAGCATAAATATTGCCTAAAAATGTTTGTATACATTTGAAGCTTTAAAGCCTACATTTTCCTTATCTAATTTAACTAAGAGATTTACTCACAAAAGTAAGTCTAATTCTGATAAAAGTAAAAGTTCACTAATATCAAAATGTGGCATTCTGAGAAACTGGTACTTAATATTTCAGAATATGCTCAAACCAGATCTTAAAAATCCATTTTTAAGTGATACTTCTTTAAAATTACTTATTTTAAGTTTGAAAGATAGTCATCTTTAAAGATAATCAAGAATCAACAGTTCAGAAATAACAGTTTATTAAGGTTTTGTTTTTGTCCTCCCTCCCCCATCATGTTTTCTATATTTCCATTAATTGGGATCATGTTGTAGATATATTTCAGTGTTTTGATTTTTCCTCAGCCATTTGTAATGCACGTTTGTTGCTTTTGTATTTGGTCTTCATTCCTTTTTTGTGTTGTGGGGAACAACCATTCTGTCAGCAATTGGAATTCTGCTGGGGTTTTAATTGTATGGTTTTGTCTTTACTTCTCAAAGAAAGACATGAGCTTCAGGTTGGCCAATCAGAGGACCCCACATGCCTGGATTTATTCATGTGACAGAAACCAGGCCAATCAGAAAAGTTATTTTCCTTGGATAAAAGTGGAAGAGAATCGCACTTCTTACTATGACCCTAAATATAGACTATAAAGGTGCCATTGCATGGAGAGACCCCTGCATGAGAGTGAGTTAGTGTAGACAGCACAGTAGAGGGAGAGAGAAAGAAAACAAGAGTCTAGTGAAAGATTTAATTTTTTCGTCCTGCTATGTCTCTTGGACTTCTGTGTTCTGTGAGTCAATCTAGTTCCTCCTGTGTTTAAGTGAATTGGTTTGGTATTTCTGTCTCTTGTAACCAAACAGTCTTACTACTATATTAAAAATATTTCAGATCTCTAAAATTTTATTTATTAATACATTTATAAATTCTGGAAAGTAATCTACTTTAAAAATATGTAATTCTGTGAATATAGACTATTCTCTCAAATATTAGTTCTTGTTGCAAAGGTTGCTATCGTATTTTTCTTTTTGCCATTTCTTTTTTTTATGCCAGTTTGTTTATTTATTTTTCATACTATGTATACATAATTTTTTTTTAATTTTATTTTTTTATTTTATCCCTCCCTGCTCTCCCCTCTCTTCTGGTAACCACTAGTTCATTGTCCATGTTCATTAGTCTCTGTTTGTCCTGTTCATTTGTTGCTTTTAGGTTTATATCCCACATTTAAGTGATATCATGTAATTTTCAACCTTTTCTGTCTGGCTTATTTCACTTAGTATGATTATCTCAAGGTCCACCCATGTTGTTGCAAATGGCAATATTTCATCTCTTCTTATGGCTGAGT
>NW_006441068.1:334391-335163 GCF_000325575.1 Pteropus alecto | reverse complement strand
TTTTTTTTTTGCCATTTCTATGACCATATTGGACTCAATTTAAACTTTCTCATAATTTTTGGATATTTATATTTTCAAATTTTAAATTTTTGTCTCTTTTCAGTAAAACTTGCTTCCATATTTGCATATAAATTATTACTGCTTAGAATTCTACCTATTAAAACTGGGAATAAAAGTATCAGCTTTTTAAAACTTTTTATTATCTTTGCCAAATTTTTTATTCTAATCAGAAATGCATTATTGCCTACCTTATCACATTGTCACCATCACTGAATGGATACAGTATTATGATCACCAATTTGAAATATACAATTTTAGTTGTTTCTTTTTGTTATTGAGGCTATATAATTATTATTTGATCATTTCCATTGATGCTTCATTGTAACATCTGTTAAAAATCCTGCCTTTTCTTTTTAAAAAGTGACTTACTTTTTAAATACCACTTAATAATACCTCTGAAATACATATTCGTCTACCTAAAGGGCCTATAACTCATTTCAATCTTTTTTTTTTTAAATTGTGATTAAATATAGAGTCCTGACCTGGAACACAGGGCTTGCATCTTAGGAGGAGAGGCTGTGAACAGACAACCTCCCTCAGTCCCTTCCCAGCCTATGAAATCTAAGCTGCTCTAACCCTCCCAAGCAAGTTTAAAAGCGGAGAGGGAAAGTAGGACTTGAACAGACATTTGTACACCCGTGTTCAAAGCAGCATTATTCACAAAAGCCAAAACGTGAAAGTAATTTATCTCAATCTTTCCCAAAAGCATTTA
>NW_006441068.1:304738-334365 GCF_000325575.1 Pteropus alecto | reverse complement strand
TTGCAGATGTTTCTTTATCATGAAGTACATTTTCTGTATATTAAGAAAGTGCTTTTCAAATTTTAGTGGGCTAAACTTCGCCTTGTGAATTTGTTTAAAGTGCAAATTTCTGTCCCATTTACAGAGACTTTGAATATTGAGGTCTGTGCAAAAACCAAGGAGTCTGTTCCACAAATAGGACAGATGAGTCTGCTGTGTGAGATTACCAGGCAAAAATTTAAGAAACATTGCATGAGCATGTTTCAATACTATCTATTCTGTCTTCTCTGTCTCTGTCTCTGTCTTTCTCTCTCTCTCATTCTCTTGCCATTTTAATTAATCCCCATTCCTATATTCTGCCCCAGGCAACCACTAATCTACTTTCTGTTCTGTCTCTATTCTAAACTTTTGAACAAGAAGAGAAATGAATGTAATTGCTTCACATTTAATGTTTTATAAAATGATCATAAGTAAAAACCTATTACTGGCACATGAATAGATAAATCTATACTCAAAATACAAAAGATCATTCAGAAATAGAATTATTTAATATATAAGGTAACTTTTATTATGTATTTATTTTTAATTTTTATTTATTTATTTTTATTATGGTGACATTGGTTAATGAAATCCAGTAAGTTTCAGGTGTACAATTCAACAGTAAGGTATACATATATTGTATTGTGTGTTCACCACCCATAGTTAGATTTCTTTCTGTCACCATATACTTGACCCCTTTAACCCCCATCTACCTCCTCATTACTCCCTCCTCCACCCTCTGGTAACTACTAGTCTATTGTCCATGTCCGTGAGTCTCTGTTTGTTTGTCTTATTCATTCGTTGCTTTTAGGTTTATATCCCACATATAAGTGATATCATGTTTTCAACTTTTTCTGTCTGGCTTATTTCGCTTTGCATGATTATTATCTCAAGGTCCATCCATGTTGTCGCAAATGGCAATATTTCATCTCTTCTTATGGCTGAGTAATATTCTATTGTATATATGTACCACAGCTTCTTTATCCAATCATCTATCATAGGACACTTTCGTTGCTTCCATGTCCTGGCCACTGTGAATAATGCTGCTATGAACATTGATGTGCAAATATCTTTTCTGATATGGTTTTTCAAGTCTCTGGAGTAAATATCCAGTAGAGGGATTGCTGGATCACATGGTAGATCAATTCTTAATTTTTTGAGGAAACTCCATACTGTTTTCCATAGTGGCTGTACCAATTCGCAGTCCCAGCAGCAGTGTATTAGGGTTCCCTTTCCCCAACAACCTCTCCAACACTTGTTATTATTTGTCCTGTTGATAACAGCTATTCTAACAGATGTGAAATGGTATCTCATTGTGGAAGGTAACTTTTAAATTAAGGGTAAGAGAATGTATTTTATTCCACAAGTGTTTTATTCCACTGGGATTATGTATAAACCATGTGAAAAAAAACTACTCTCACTATACTTCAAAGTAAATTCCAGATGGATGGAAAGCTTAAATGAAAAAATTCATAAAAGTAATAAAATATAGCATAAGTGAAAATGCATATGCTTTTGGGTGAGAAAGGATTTTGAGAAGTATGAAACCACAAGTTGAATTCATAAAGGATTAAGAAGTTCAAAGATATAAAAAATGAAGAGGTGACCTGGTAGGCCCTGGTGCATGTCCTCAGCAGGTTGCACAGGCCACAGGAGCTGAACTCTGCTGTCCTTTTCTCTCCAGCCCAAGATATCACTAAGGTGCCAGGTTGTCCTTAATGGAAATGTGTGCTGAACTCCCTGACTATCACAATGAGGTTAGTCCTCTGAAGAGATTCCCTGGAGGAGACTGATGAGAATGTGAAGGCAAAGAGGGGAGGAATGGCTTACAAAAATGGTCACACCAAGAGCGCCCACTCACATCCCCATTTTTTAGACCATTTTTTTTCCTTTCCTGTTCCATTCTCAGATCTCCTGTCTTCAATTTTCCTATTCTCTACACTTTCTGATGTGTGTTCCCAACATCTACCTTTTTTTAACTCCACCATTCTCTCATCTTTTCTACTCAAATAGACACAGACATGGATCTAACTTGAAATCTGAGGCTCTTTGTCTCCAGCTCCATCTTCATGTAGTTAAGGGTCTTCGAGTTACCAGTACTGGAGAATTTTCAGATTGCCTTAAGAAGGGACTTTTCTTACACCAAGAGCATATGGAGTAAGAAAACCCAGGAAACTGCTTCTGCAACAGCATAGCTAAGCTTCACGGAATGTGGGCCAGTTTATCACAGCACTCTAGTGGCTCAAAGGAAATCCTAGTATTGGCCATTTTGGTGGTCTCTCTGCTTCTGTTAGTCTCTTCTCATAGAGTTACAAAGACAGCCTCGAAAAGGAGGTACAGCCTAGCCTCAGGAAGGGACACTAGACTGATGAAGAATAGCAGTTAAGAACAAAGATGTGGAAATCAGATAGACTTGTGACCCGGGCTTGAACCAGGATGCTGCCAGACTTGATGTAAGATTTTTAAACGACCTCCTTTCTCAAAAATATACTAATTATAGTAAAAACAAAAACAGTACTAAAAGTAAAATTTCTATCATAAGATTGTTTGGAGGATGATGAAGAGGATGATGATAACATGTGATAGTGCTTGGCATATAATTGCTCATTATATTAGCCATTATTGTTTATTAATTTTATTTTAGAGTGAGTAGACATGGAAACACACAGAGAAGGAAGTAACGTAATAACTGAAATCTCTAATGAAGTTAACATGATTACAGACAGGCATACAAGGATAGAGAGAGTTAGGGAAACCTAAAGGAAAACCTGATCATAGCAGAAACCGTGAAGTCTACCTAGGAGGAAAAAAAAGAAGAAGAAGAAAGAAACACAAGGTGAATGATATACCTTAATGGAAGAGTTATTCTGGGTGGAAGAGGAGGCAGAGGAGGCTGCAAAATGGACCAAGCCTTTCCAGGTAATGAGGTAGTAGTAAAAGCAGACACACACAGACATTCGGCCAATGGTGTTCATTTGACCCTATGGACCTTGTTTGATCCCTTCTCCGAAGGTATCTATGGTCAGAGGTGAGCAAGAGAAGAAAATTCCAAGAGGGAGAATTTTCACATTACAGCAGGAGGGTAATGAGGGGAAGGTGGATCACTATGGCTCTTCTCAGTGCAAGTTCTTAACTCCTAAAAAGGGAACCGATGCATTTGTTTCAACTGGAGGGAGCATGTGAGCCTCTTTTCTGCCTTTCTCTCTCCCCACTGCTGTCTTGATCTCCTTTCTCCTTTCCTCCCACCATTCATTCTTTCCTTGTTTCTTTCTCTCCCTTCTTCCCTTTATCTCTTTTCCTTTTCTCTCCTTCATTCCTTCACCTTTCCCTCTCTTATCCACAGTCTTCTGGGCTAAATAACATAGGACTAGTAAGGTCAGTTTTTAGTCAATATTTCAGAGATACTTAAGTAGATTCTGATTTGTCAATTTTAAAATGGTCCAAAGTCTTCGAGCTCAGAAAAGCAATAGGTGGTAGAAATGGAGCCTGCACAGGAGTAGAAGCAGTCACAGTATCACAGCAGACATATCCCCTTATCTCTTATTTTCCCCACAGGAAAATATGGGAACTCTGCTCAGCATGCAGGCCCTGCCTCTTCTCCTCTTGCTGCTGCAGTCACTTCCGTTTCAATTTCTAATGCTGCATAGATATTTTGATTTACCAGATGATATGGCAGAAAAATTTGAGGATTAGTTGGAGGAATTATATAGCACAGGGCCTACCAAACCACCTATGAAAAAAAGTTTCCAGAAGCATGTCATAATTTATCCTGGAAGATCATTATATGATCAAAACTACTGTAATGATGAAACGAAGAGAAAAAAATGTTCAAAACAGGTTTTACTGTAAGAAAGAACATTTCTTCCTCCAAGTAGCTTATGAGGAGTTGCAAAAGGCATGTCACAATATATTTGTGGCATGTAAGAATGGAGTTAAGAAATGTCACAGGAACAAGAAACTAATCGAAGGAGTGTATTGTAATTTAACAGATGGAATCATGATGTCAGACTGTGAATACAAATCTGTTTACAAGAAGGGAGATGCCCTTGTCACTTGTCGATGGCAAAATGATATCCAAGAAATTATTCCTGATAATGTAAATGATATTTTGGAAATATCTGTCAAGCAGTAAAGCATCAGCCACCAGGAAGATATCTTCTTCCCACCATTCTGGAAGAATAGTCTCTATGAGGTTAGAGTAAGAGGATATATCTCTCTCCATGTTGATTCTTATAGGTCAAAATTAAGAATGATAATTTTGATCTATTAATTTTAATCATCCACCTCCCTCTGTTCTTCCCCTAATTCCATGCACAGGCAACGTGGGCTAGGTTCATGATAGTGCTCTGAGATGTGGTTTCAAACAGGTCATGTTATTTAGCCCATTTTGCATGCATTATGAGAATGACTGTCTGCAGTGAAAGGATGACTAGCACCAAGAGGAACACAAAATGGTCACCTGAAGAGTGCTCCAAAGTTGTATCCATACGAATCTCTAGTTCAGTAGAAATAATAAAGTGTATTGACTTAGTGAAGTGTCTCTGGTATGGTTATGTGGGGTTTCTGAGTTTGTAATTAGCCTTTCTCTGTGACACAATTTGTAACAAAAAGATCTTGAAGCCCTCTGAGAAACTGTATAATTCATCTTTCTAGTGCTATATTTGTAGAGATTTCACTTGTTCTGTTCTTTCCATACAACACAATATTCATGGGGAAAGAAGGTGTAGATTCTAATAGGAGATATCTCAGGATAAATACCTCACTCAACAAAGTACTTTTCAATTGTCCAATGCTACTTTTGTGGATTCCATATTTTTGATTTAGCTTAGATATCACTATTCACAAAACTACAAACAATTCATCACTTTCTGATATAGTCACATTTATTCACAATTTCTTTCCTCGCTTTACATAGATGTGGCTTTATCTGAGAATATTTCTCTTCCAAAAAAGCCTGAAGAATCAGTATGATAAAAGAAATCTGCCTAGTTTAGGTATTAATTGCTCTTCTTTTGTCTGTGAAAGTTCTTAATATCTTTTTATTATTATTCCCTATAACTAACTTGTGGGAAATGAGATAAGAAGTAGTGACAGGGGTTGGTAGGGAGAGTGTCTATTGCTCTTGTACATTTCACAGCAATCCAATCTGCTCATCTTTTTTCTGTTCCCATTCTTTGTCTTCAGACTCAGAGATAGGGTCCTAATTCATTAGTCAGTTGATGTAAATAGGGGCCTTTGGCCAGGGGTTGCCAGACCCTATATCAGTGGCTAAGGAAAAGACACCAGAAAATCAAGCCTCTAGACAACACTCTTTGCCTGGAAGCTCATGGCCTTTAATTGTAATGTCTGAGTGAATTAGAATCCTATCAAACTTTTGGGAATGTCCATGACACGCTCTAAAAACCAACCTTCTACACATCCGCTGAATAAGTTTAGCACATAAGCTACCCTGGATGTGTGCTATGGACCATCTCCTCTGAGTCATGTTCATTTCATCTATCTTGGTGTGATACAATATACAAAATATTTAGGAGAGTATTGTATAGTATAATAAGTAAGGCCTGAAATAATCATAATATATTTTCCAGGTAAATGATCTGATTCATATACATTGTAGAAAAAAAGACACAGAAATAGAATGAGGATTATTTACACAGATCATTTCTCTCACCCAATATTGCATAATAAATCTGGATCCTGGCCTCTACCTACTAGATACCCTAAGATAGGTCAAAACTATAATTTTTAGCTTCATTCATTGTAAGATTTCAAAATATTATTGTCCAATCTCCATTATCACTCCCTCCTCAATAATACCAACTTAGATAAATATTTCTCATAACTTTGACTCACGTAATAGTTTATTCTTCATGTTAGAATCTATTGAGATGATACAACAATAAATGTTTAAATTGTGGTAAAATATGAATAGCATAAAATTGACCATTTTAGCCATTTTTAAGTATAAAGTTCAGTGACATTAAGTGAATTCACATGGTTATGCAACTATCACCACCAATCATTCCCAGATATTATTTATCTTACAAAACGAAACTCTGCCTGTTAAATGATAACTCCCCATTCATCCATTCCCTCAGCCCCTGGCAACCATCATTTTACTTTCTGTCTATAAATTTGACTAAACTAGGTGTCTCATATTAAGTGGAAGCATACAGTATTTGTCCTTCTGTGACTGGCTTATTTCACTTAGTAAAATGTCCTCAAGTTTCAACCACGTCGTAACGTGTATCAGAATTTACTTCTTTTTTAAAGCTGAATTATATTCCATTAAATGTATATACTATATACTGTTTATCCATTTATTGATAGACACTGGGGTTGATTTCACCATTTGGCTATTGTGAATAATGCTGCTATGAACATGGCTGTACAAATATCTGTTCGAGTCCTTGCTTTCAATCTTTTTGAATATATACTCAAAAGTGAAATTGCTGAGTCACATGGTAATTCTATTTTTAATACTCTGAGGAACCGCCACACTCTATTCCACAGCAGCTACACCGTTTTACATTCCCACCAGTAGTGTACTAGGGCTCCAATTTCCTGAATCTGCACCAACACTTGCTAGTTTCTTTTGTTTTTTCAAATAGCCAGTCTGATGGGTATGAAATAGCAGCAATATTAATTTTAAAGTTTAATTATTCAGTGAAAGAATGTAGGCAACAGCATTCTCAAGAGTAAGAAAAAAAGTCTCATAGATTATTCATGAGAATATAAATTGATACAATTATTTCTTGAGAAAAATTGGCAAGATGTGTCTGATGTTTTGACAACCCGAGACACAATTTTATTTTCAGAAATTTACCCTAAGGAGGTTTTTGCAAGTGCACAAAGATATACGCACCAACATGTTCACTGCCTCTCTAGTCCCAGGAAGCACACAGGGAGCGACTGCATTAATTGGGACCAACTCTAGTCCCTTAAAAGTGCTTGCCTTGTACTGTGTAGGCAGCACATGAGAAAAGAGTTTTCAAAGGGTGGAAGATGCTACCAGGTGGGGCAGAAACAAAAGCTGCTGAGGCTCAGAGATATAAGATTATGAGCTCAGATCTAACTTTAGTCCTAGAGTGCTAAAGAGAGGCTAGACTGGAATGAAAGTTAGGCCTTGCTTTTTCAATTCTATAGGGCCTTCTACTAAAGAATGTGGAAGGCGACAAATTTTTCAGAAATTAAACAATAAGACATGAAAGAATTTGACCCAATTCTGGATCTTTTATGTTTTCCAGCCACTACAAAGTACTTTCCATGATAATTTCACAGTTGATTCAATTTTCTCCTATGGCATTTTGAGTCCCTAGTCTTCCCAAGATATCTTCCCAGAAAAGGGTGTCCTCCTCACAGCTGCTAATCTCAGTACACTCAGTCACACTGCCAGTTTCGAAATGTACTTTCTTTTCTCCCCCATGAAGTGTTACTGCATTGTAACTCCCTGAATTCCAAAGAAATACAGGAATATTATCACCTCTCTGCTGGTGGCCCCAGAACCTTCATGAGAGATGGTGCTCAGGGGCTGCAATCTGATTGGAAAAGGGAGGTAAAGAACTTGAATTAAAGTTGAATTTGCATAGTTTTAAAGCAAAATTCTCACCAAATATATAGCGAGCACGTGTCAAAGCATTATTTTGCTTTTTAATGTGAGAACCAGCAGAGAAGATAAAAATTTCTGGTTCCTTATGTTTTGGAAAGGAGAAATAAATGCAGTTAGTAAAAAAAATGCCTAAAAAATAGGTTAGATACAATCCAGTTTGCTATCAAATGGGCTATAGAAGACAATGCTTTTGGAGTTAATCTTTCTACAGGGATATAAAGTCATAAGACCTTATTGGATTCTGAATTTAACCTCTGAACTTAGGGGCAGTAACTCATCCATGTTTCCATCCATTGTGATTATCAAACATACTGTGCCAGATAAGGTCCGGAGTGCAAATGTGGGTTCATTAATTGGTGAATGGTAGATCCTGCTCTTATTGAAGCAGACTTACTAGAAAATACTCTAGAATAATATGAAAAATAAGAAATTATCATTTTGTTTCCCCCAAATCGAAGATGATTTTTTATCTTTCTCATTAAGAAGCATGTTATTCCATTTTATGCTTTAACTGAGATCATATATTTGTTTCAGAATGGCAGCAGTGCTCTGGCTGAGATAATGAGGGAGGCTAACCCCTTCACTCTCCATGGTATTGCCAGCATCCCTCTCTGACCCTACTTAAACATACATTCATTCATTTATTCAACAAGTGTTTGTTTAGTGTCTATGCATGCCAGTCACTTGGCCAACTATTGGGCCCACAAAGTAAATATGAGTCTCTGGTTACAGGTTAAGTTGTTCCTAACACCAGAATTTAAACAGATTCAGATATACTCGGTTACCTGGTGAGGCAGTGTTTTTAAGGATTCTAGTTACATGAGGAGAATTGCTGCAGAGGAAGGATTCCGCATGATAGAAAAGAAAATGATAACTGGGGCAGAGAAGCAAGAATGGTGTTTTATTTCTATCTAACTTCCCATCCCTGCTCCACAGACACACTAACATACACCTGGCCTTTTCGACCCGAGTTTGAACACTATGGAGAGAAAAGCTTTGAGTAGAATATGATAGAGCTATTTTGAGGAGAGACTCTAAGAGACTGAGGAACAAACATACTCTTTTGGCGCGCAAGGGTTGAAGAGTAACACAGAGTGATAAAGGCATAATCTCTCCATTTTCCCCAAGGAAAACCACACACCTCTAAAACCTGCCTAAATAGTTTTGGTGCTATTAGAAGAAAGCACATTTTGGTATAGAAGCCAAGTGTCATGGAGGCACCAGCAACCATGACATCACTCAAATTCTCACATGTGTCCCTCACGGTAAAGAACACCATCAAGAAGGATTGGAGTAGAAGAAAGAAAGACACCACCTGATACATATGACCTACTGATCTGGGAGCATTTTGAGACTTTTCCTGGAGAATTATAGATACGACAGATATGACATGGACAAGATTTAAGAGTATCTAGAGGGCTTATAGCTGTGCAGACACTACCATTGTCTCTCAATATTTGTAATCCTTTTCTTCATCTGGAGGTTGTACTAAGAAACTCAAATTTTACCTGAGCATGTAGTCACCCAAAATATAAGCGATACTTCCTAGTTTTCTTTGCAAGTAAAATTGACCATGTGACTAATTTCTAAACAATGGGATGTTTATGGAAAATAAGTGAAATGAGTGAAACTTCTGGGACATATCCATGAAGGAAAGAGGAATCCCTTATTTTTCCTTCTCTTTTTCCTAATGTTATCTTGGACCTTGACATGGAAACCATGTGTTAAGTTTGGCAGAGCAACAAGATAGAAAGAACCTGGATATCTGACCCCATGGAGCACTATACCAGATCTGAATTGACTATCCCCGGACTTTAGAAAAAGAAATGTGAGAGAGAAACAAACACCTCTCTTGTTTTAGTCATTGCTATTTGAAGTTTTGGTTACTGTCAAATCAATTCTAATTAATACATACAGGAATTGGGGAGGGGTAGCAAAATCACGTGAGATATAGGTGGTTACTGTTGAAAGGATCCCAGACTGATGAGACATGAGAATTTACACCATAAGCCTGGTGTAAATTTTAAGAATTACATGTAATGATATACTTATAAAAACAGAAGCACAACAGCTGACACTATGTTAGAGAAACGGCGGACCTGTCTAACTATTCTCTTGTTCCTACTCTTTACCCCAAATGTTCTGGCATAGAAGCACAACAAAAGAAAATTCGAATATAGGGATTGGTAGAAACAACTCTTGGGTTGGGAATTACAGTTTGGGATGCATCACAGACATATTTCTGGGCTTGGAGGACCATAGAAATCCTTTGTGCTTCTCTGGACTCAGATGATGCTTCTTAATCTTGAGACTATTACAGGCGGAAGTGAGGCTTTTTGGTCAGTCCCCAAGCCAAAACTCAAACTGAGATTGCCACTGCTGTGCATCCTCCATTTCCATCTCATGATTTACAACCACAGGTCACAGACAGCTTTGTGAGATACCCAAAATGCAGTCAGATATCTTCTGAATCTATGAATTAAAGAATAAAATTTGCAAGTTAAATTTAAAAGCCTGAGGAAGAACTTTTAATTTTTTATTTTAATCAAATTAATTCCCACTGTTAAAAACCTCTTAATAAGTGTTCTGGAAAAACTCTTTTGAGTGCACCAAAAACCTCGAATCAACTCTCACACCTTCTGTTCTTTAATAGCCTGATAGCACTGGCATGCCCTTGGTTGCTGCTCAGTGCATAGCGTACAGCAAAATCCCAATGCAAAGCCTGGAGCCTGCCCTAGGCCTTCTGTTTCTGGCTGAGAGCCAAGATAGGTAGACTGATGACCTTACTGGGAGACACCCAGGGCACAGCTTGGGCATGATCAAAGGACAGAGTTGATGGGTTAAAAAAATAATGTCGGAGATATGGAACATTCTATGTAGTCCATGCACACATTGACCTCATTCGCCTCATTATTCTGAATATATCAGAGGTCAATTGTTCTCCCTGAGTGGGAACAGGTACTGATTTCCTCTTATTTCAAACAATAACGATAAAAATCATGAAAGCAACATGTCTAGGCTTCGATAGCCTTATAAGTATAAAATAAGGCTACACGTCCATTAAAACACAAATTTTAAAGACTTCAAATGCCCATGTCCCCTATCACAAATGTAATTTCTCTTTAATGTCCTTAGATAACTTCTGAATCTCTTGGGGGTGCTGACTTCATGCAGTCTCACAGGAACTACACGTCCTTCCCACTGCTCTCTCTGACCAGGGGTCGTATCCACTTACTGTCCTGTCAGAGGATGTCACAGGCCTGTCTCCACACTGGTGATGTTGCTTTCAGCATTGCCTCAGCTTCAGGGGAGAGAGCGCTGCCTCTCCTTTACTTTCAGATTCCAAGATATGCTGTTCCCTTAATTATCTAGAGCAGAGCTGTGATTAGATAGAAACGTCTTTGAAATTAAATGTTAAAGAAACTGGAATAAAAAAATTCAAACAGTAATGAAATTTGCAGAAGTTAACATCTTTGTATAAACCTTTTCGTTTGCCTTTTGGCAGATTTCCAAAGGATAGAGCCTGCAAGTAAACTTCATGGGTAACATGAGTATTTGATTTGTGATTGTCACTACAACGTACATTTATGTTTTGTGTACTTTTCTATAACTGTGTTATGCTTCGATTTTAGTATGTTTAAATTTTTTATAAATCAACGCACAATTACATTTTTAAAATCCAATTTACTTTGACAAATTTTCTCCCCAAAAGCTATATCAACACATACACAGAGTTTCTCTATCCCTTCTAACATTATTATCAGATATATCATATTACATTCTAATAGATAAAAAAATTCTGATTCTGTTTGTCTTGTTATTAATGAGTTTAAACATCTCAAATTTTACCGTTAATTTATTCTTTTTTGTGTGAATTTCTTATTCATATTTTCTGCATATTTTTCTACTGGGTTGTTTATTGATTTTAGCAACACTTCATACAATGGATATTAATCCTTCTAGTATATGCTGCAAATAGATTTTTTATTTAGATATTTCTTTTAAAAATTTGTTTATATCTTTTGTCATCCAGAGGTTTTAAATTTTGTGCACTGAATTACAACTGATGGTTTGTATATCCTTTAATGTTATAAATCTATTTTTTTATATTTTCTGCTCATGTGTTTATAATGTGATTTTTAAATGTCTTACATTTCAAATATTTAATTCATATGTGACCTTTTTTCGTGTATGATGTGAAGTAGAAATCCTATTCTGCTGACATTTGAAAGATAGTCCAATGTGTCCCCACTACTTTGAAATTCTACTCTTTCAGCTTTGCATGGTAGACTAGGTCATTTCACATCAACCCCTTGCTAAAATAATTGGAAGAGCTAAACAAAAAAAACTTCAGATCTCTTGGAAGGCATCAGAGAGTGCCAAGTTAGTGATGAATTGTGGGGCCAAGTTTTAGGAAAGGAGATAGCTGAGCCTGGCATTTGGGATCACTTTCCCTCCTCAAGACAATGCCAATTTCAAAGTGGCTTATGAGAAGCTGAAACAAGCTTTACTTAGATTCATAGGCTGAAGAAAACAAAAATTAAAACTTAAGACCCCAGAATATCTAAATTGGATACACTGGTAATATCTAAAGCTTTAGTTAGAATATTAAGATATTCTAGGAGTAAGAATGAAACAGAAATAGACCTACCCTCACATAGACTAAACCTCAACCCTGAAGCACTTAAAGCTCTGATGAAACTAGTTATAGGATTGCTAATGGTCAATTCCTACTTCTGCAAAAAAAACACATTTTTTCCTTATGGAGGGAAATAGCATCTTCCAGAGCCTCAATGTATCTTTCCACTTACTCATATACAATATTCAGCATATAATGAAAAATAACCAACACACAAGAAGATAAGCCATGATAGTAAACCCAAGAACAAGAGACTGAGAAAATAGACAATACCCACATAACTAAGAAAATGGAGTTATTAGACAAGAATTTTTATGTAACTAATACGTCCAAATACATGCAAATATGTCTATACACAAATACAGTGTGATAGTCTTGTTCTAATACTACAAGATGACCTCTAAGATGTCCCCCCTCCCCCTGTTGTACCTGCCCCACATTATCTCCTCTCCTTGAGTATGGCAGGACTTGTGAATACGATGGGATAGTCACTTCATGATGTTTTAGTTTATGGAGCAGTTGACTTGAAGAAAGGGAGATTATCTTCGGTGGGCTTGATTTGATTAGGTGGACTAAAAAAAGATTTGAAGTTTTGGAAGGGGTTGCTATGAGGGGAATTTTCCACTCTTGGGTTTAAGATGGAGGGGCAACATGACAGGGAATATTAGGTGGCTCCTGGATGCTGAGAGTGACTCTCGGTCAACAGCCAGCTAAAAGACAAGGACCTCTCAGTCCTACAACCAAAAGAGACTGGATTCAGCCGATCACATGGATGAGTTTGGAAGTGAATTCTTCCCCAAAGCCTCCAAGAGTGAAGCCTGGCTGACTCTTGGAGTGTGACACGTGGGTGGAGAATCCAACCGAGCCAAAATTCAGACCTATAGAACTACGAGATTAGAAATAGGTATTGTTTTAACCCACTAAGTTTGTGGTAATTTGTTATATAGCAATAAAATAAGTAATACAATAAGATTGAGATTTTGGGGAGGCAACAATAAATAATGACAAAGAAATAAATAGAATACAGGAACTAAAAACTACTATTGAAACAAAAACCTAATGCCTGGGTTTAAAAGTAAATAGATACAAGTGGGCCCTGCATTGTAGGTGGGTTCCAATTTCTTCACATCCTCAACGCTTGCTATTTTCATAGTTTTTTGATGGTGGATAAACAAATTGTGGGACATGCATATAATGGAATATTATTCAACCATAAAAAAGAAAGAAGTACTAATACATGCCACAATTTGGACAAACCTGGAAAACATTATGCTAAGTAAAAGAAGCCACACATAAAATGTCAATATTGTATGATTCCATTTATGTGAAATATCCAGAATAGATAAATCCAAAGAGACAGAAAGCAAGTTGGTGTTCGCCAGCGGGTGAAGAGAGAGAAAAATCAGGAGTGATTGCTTAATGAATGTGAGATTTTCTTTTGGGATGTGGGATGTTTGGGATCTATATAGAGATGGTGGTTTCATAACATTGCGAATGTACTAAATGCCATTAAATTGTACTTTTAAGTGTTAATAGTATCTGAACTTTACTTCAATAAAAAAATCAAATGCATTGGTAATTGCCAGCAAGAACATTTAAAAAATTAAAAAGAAATAACATTATTAAGATGGTGAATTATGAATAAAATCTTTAGATATTATTATAGCATGTTAATTTTCTGATTTTGGTAATTATGGATATTTAATTGAATGTCCTGGTCCTAGAAATTCATGGAAATAATATAGTGATAGAAAGGCATCATGTCTGAAACTTAATTTCAAATAGTTCCCCCAAAATGATTGATGTAAAAACAAATGTGGTAAATTTACCAATTGGGGAAACTGGATTAAAGGTGTATAGAAGTTTATTTTACTATTTTTACAAATTTCCTCTAAGTCTGATATGAACTAGTAGTAATATAAATGGTAATTAAGCATTTGAAAAGATGCTCAATCTCACTGGTAATATGGAAAATGTAAACTAGTATGACAATGAGATATAATTGCATATGCATCATAATTTGGAATTCTTCTGTCAAGTGTCTACCCTAAAGAAACACACATATAAGTGAAGGAAAATGAACAAGAAAGCTCATTAAAGTGTTATTTGTATAATAAATATTTGACAACTTAAATGTCCACTTACAAAGGAAAAAATAACCCAGTATAGTTAAAATATGGAATACAATAGTAAAAATCAATAATCAGGATCTACATATACTAGTGTTGATAATCTTAATAACAATATTGCTTGTTAAGTTCAAGTAACAAAAGGCTATGCACAGCATGCGGTAATTTATGTATATTTTAAAAAGATACTGTACTATATGTGTATATATATTGTTTATGGTATATGCAGAAATAATAAATCATAAAAACATCCACAGGGAGAATAGTCACCAACATTTGTTTACTGGTTACTTCTGGGGAATGAGGAGAAAGACATGGGGGAGTAACACTAGCTCATCTAACCCCTCTTAAATCTTCTTTAAAAAATAATAAAAAGATTCAAACCAAATATGATCAAACATTAACATTTTAAAATATTGACGGAAGTGTCTGGGTATGTTTTATTTTTACTTTTATTCTTTTTCTGTATGTTTGACATTTATTATTATTTTAAAATGGAAATAAAAAAGACTTAATTATAGTGTTCTAAAATGTGGAGGTGGGAGACAGAGGAGAGGAGAATGTCTAATTTTTTTTAAGGGGATTAGATGAGAAGGAACATTCTGATAAGTCTGTTTATGAGATTAGCTTTGGAATAATTTAAAACACTGACAGAAAAATAATCAGAGAGTCACCAATTTGTACCTATATGGTAAGTTCTTTTCCTTACAAATGTTAAGAGCTATATATGGTAACATGATGTTGAAAATCATGTTTTACAGAGATACATCATATTAACTGTTGAACACTGACAGTGCTAATCAAAAATTAACCATATTCCAAAGTCCAGAGAAATTATGATTAACTTATTGGTATATAATGCCCCAGATTTTTAATAAAATAGGTGCTGGAATATTCAAATTTATTATGAAAGTTTGAGACATGAAAAGTCAAGAACTCACTTTACAGTTCTAATCATGAGACTAGTGCACTGGTGCCATCTGGTGGCGTACCTCACACACATTGGAGATACCGGAGATTTTGTTATTTTGGGGAAGTAAATAGCATAAAAGAGGAACAATTAGAACCACCGTAAATTTGGCACCTACCATTTGCCCAGTATTATACAAACAAGCACGCACACTACACGTACACAAGTGTATATACACATGCATATATCCTTTTAACAACATTGAATTTTTTATTTTAAAGAGAAATTTATTCGCCTAAGTCTACAAAATTAGTTTTGTTTGCATAGTCCATTCCCTTCACACACTGAATTGCCTCCATATCTCTTTGAAGACTGCACTTACAAAACGTGAAGCGAAGGCAAAATCACAAAGCAGATACTAGAGGATAAAGTCTTAATATTTAAGAATTAAAGGTTATTAAAGACTTCATAATATATTCTAAGCTATTCTAAGAATTGCTTTCATAAAACAAAAAACCAGGATGCTCTCAAAGAGTTATAATAAAAAGAAATAAACACTAGGAAAATAGGTATATAAATGTCAGGGGGAACAAAAGAGTAAATATTAGAGTCAAAAGATAAAGTCAATGAAACTTCCAAGAAATTAGTTCCAAAAACATGACAAAAGCATAGAAGAAAGGATAAGAAATATAGAAGAGCAATGAAAGAGATTCAATATTTGACTCTTAGAGTTCCAGAAAGGGAAGAGAGAGAAAAAGGAAAACTGAAAATTTAATGAAGTCAATTTCCCAGACCCCAAAATTTGAGAGTCTGGATGAAACCCTACCATCACCACGACCACTCCTCCCCAGTGCAGGATACAGTGACCTATATGCACACACATCAATGTGAAAATTGAGAAAACAGGCATAAAAAGGTCCAAAAAGCTTGTTAACACAATTAAAAAGATTGCTTACAAAGACCCATATAATGGCACAAGACTTAACAATAGCAATGGTGGGAATATAATTTTTATTAGTTACAAAAGAAAAATAATGGTAGCTTCAGCAGAAAAACTTGAGAAATTCCACCTTAACCAAGTGAATGATGTAAATACTGTTGGTAACGGATCAAATTAGAATTGAATGGGAAGTGCTAGAATGCACTGGGAAGAATGTGCACCATTTCTGTGACATCTCTGCCAAAGATGCAGAATCTGAATCGAATTAGGACAAACCCACATTGAGAGACATTCTGCAAAGTACGTGGCCTATAATCTTCAAAAGAGTCAAAGTCACGAATAAAAGAATGCCTGTGGAACTATATCAGACTCAAGGAGAACAAAGAAATATGACCACTAAAAGAAGCATGAGACTCTAAATTGGGTTTTTTTGTTATAAAGGGCATTATTGGGACAAACAATAAAATTTAAATAAGGTCTGGGTTAGATGGCACCATAATGAGAACATTAATGTCCTGGTTTTGATTATTGTATTGTGATTATGTATATGAATATCCTTGTTTGTAAGAAAGACACACTGAAGTGTTCGGGTAAAGCACTCAGCAAGTTACTTTCAAATAGTTCAGGAAAAAAAGTTCTTTGTACGGTACATGCACCGTTTCTGAGTTTAATATTATTTCAGACATTTTAAAATATATTTTAAAAGTGTAATACAAAACCACGTATAATATTTGACTCTAAATTTGTTTTTAAAGATCTTCATGTTTCTATTTATATTTGTACATAAAAAGCTAAAAGTATATGCACCAAAATATTAAGTGATTAACTTTGAGTACTGTTATTTGAGCACGACTTCTTTGTATTTTTCTAATTTTCTACAATGAATTTTGTTGCTCTTTTTTTTTGATTCATTAAGTCTCTAGAAGAAAAAACTATAAAATACTTAAACAAAAATAAAATTAACTAGAATTGCCCTAAATCTCATCATTAAAAGTTAACCATTGATGATATTTTGAAATATATCTTTCCAGGATTTTTTAAATACAAATATAAACATAAAGGGTTTTTTTTTTTTTTTACAAATACATGCATATTTTCATAAAATTAATCATAACAAACCCACTAAAACTGAACATATCTACATTCTTCTATGTTAATAAATGTAGATTTTTATTATCACTTTAAGGAGCAGAATACTATTTCATTGTTAGACTACTGTTATTTATTTAAATTATCCCTGTTGTTGGACATTTAGGATTTTCCACTTTTTACTGTTACAAACCATGCTACTGTTATCTCAGAAGCAGCATGCCATCACTTTGATCACATTCTATTCATTAGAAGTGAATCACCAAGTTCAGCCCACACTCAAGGATAGGTAAATTAAGCTTGCCTTTTGAAGGGAAGAATACCAATGAATATGTGGGTGTTAAAGCCACTGTAATAACTGAAGATCATAAAACTTTTATCAAGTAACCTCTGTAAGTCTTTGATATTGGTGAGAGATGGCTGACTGTCCCCAGATCAAGAAAGTCAGAAATACAATATAGTGGTAACACTATTGTTTTAAAGACTAGGAGATCTAGTCCATCTTTCTCTTGAGTGGTATTGACTATATATATAAAAGGAGGATCAGAAAATGTTAGCCAACGTTTGAGAAGAGGCCATGCAAAAAATGAGTTTAATTTCATACATATACATTGAACACCTAAAATGGACAAAGCATTCTATTAGTTCTGCACAGGAAATTCCTCATTTACTGATTACAAGAATCAGAGAATTTACTTATCAAGATCAGCTAGCAAATGTTAAAACTAGCATCTGAACATAGGCTGTGAAGTTCTAGATTCCATGTGCTTAACTATTATGCCACACTGACATTTTACAGTCTACCTTGCCTGCCTGCCTGCCTGCCTGCAATGACCTTCAACCTGGGCACTTGCCCTTTAGCTCCTTGAAGACTCTCAAGTCAAATAAGTTATTCATCTCTTCCTTAGAATATGTATATCCTAAAGAACTAGCTTCTGCCAGGGCTTGCCCTTAGCAAAGGTATTAGGTCAGGTGACTTAAAAGCAGAGCCTAAGATGACCATTCTTGAGCAAGTGATTCGCTGAGGGAGTGCGTTCAGGAGAAACTTATAAGGACGTAAAGGAAGCAGGATAAGGCAGAAGAAAAAGCGAAACAAAGATGTGATTTTCACTTGAAGTCTACCCTCAAACCACATTGGGAGCTTTAGAACATGATTGACATAAAATTAAGGCAAGAAGTCCAAGTTCCTGTATATGTATCTGCAGCAATCAGTCATTGGCTGTGGGCTACCCTTTGGGGAAGAACATAACCTCTTAGGCATTGCCAAGGAGGAGGCCCCCTCACGCTGGAGGTGATTCTCCAGAGAAGAGTGCACTGTGAATTCTCAGCATGCTCACAGCAGCTGGGGATGGCTGCACCTCTCCTCTCCGGTAAAGGATATCTGTCTTGATCAGTTAACCCTTTGGGTACCCTTTCCTTCACTTTGGAAATACATTCTCCTAACCCCCAGTCTCCTAACGCAGTTGCTTGCTGTATGTTGGCCTTTTGCCAGACCAGCTTTCCAGAGCAGTGCTGAGTGCTGGACCTAATCACATCACCTTCCTTACTCTTATAATCATCCCTTATGGGTCTCCTTTGTGGATGTGCTACAAGCGCAGATACAATCAGTTTTAGTTTTTTTGTTGTGGTTAATGTGTTGTTGTTGTTTTTAATGAATGGATACCCAGTAATTAGCACACTGCCAACTTCATGCAAAAGCATTCATAGAATAAGTGCTGTTTTGCATTTTGCTTTTCTTGTTGTCACCTATAAAGGTGCTGAAAATCCCATTCATTCTTTGAAGTTAAAAATTTTATATCCTAGTGTATATGGATACACGATAAGCTTATAAAGATATAATTCCCCACACTAGCCTCATGCTAATGCTAGAGAGCTGACATTTTCCAACAGTGGTGCATCTCAGTGCCTCCTGAAATCCTATATAAATAGGTAAGGTTATTATGCCTCAATGTGAGCACTCGCATTTCCCTCGTAGTCCCTTCTGCTTAGCCTTAATAACACCATTTTCCTCTTCCCCTTTATTCTTCCCCTAAATCCAACTTTTACTTGGTTTCTAAATCATAATTCTAATAAAGCCCCAGCCCAACTGCTTCTGGAGTTGACACTGCTGTGATTTGAATCACTTTCCGGGAATGAACTAAAGCCCAGTTTGCACATGTGAAGAGGAGAGGGCAGGCCTATGGGCAAGGACAGGAGCACCAGTAAATTACCTGCTAAATCAAAGTATTGCTAAAAATAGCGACAACTCTGTCCCTTGGAGTCTCTTTCCATCCCACCAGGAGTGAATCTCTCTGTCCAATGATATAAATTTACAACTTTGGGAAGGATAAAGAATGAAAAGGTCCACCTCAGTCTACACTGCCTGCCAAGAGTGAGCACTTGAGGGATCTGAGGAGAGTGTATGTCAGGAGCCCAATGAGGACATGATACATAAGACATTATCTTGGATTTGGCTACAAGCAGATGTGCCTCTTAAGTGTGTGTGTGGCCCTGGCCAAATGGGCAGTGGGGGGCGAGGGGGAGAGTATAGGGTCCCTATGTACATAAACAATTTGATTTTTAAATATATTATAAAATTCATGGGCCCAAGTGGAGTATAGTGGCTTAACAATGGAGATTTAGAATTAAGGGTAGAGAAAAGATACTTACACATTTGTTTATGTTCAATCAGTGCACATGCAGATTCCTTGTAGGGTCCAGGCTCTATCTCTTCCTATTAGATCTAGGAACCATTTCTTCGTGTTCTCTGTAGTTAAATGTATCATTCTTGGATAATTTCTCCCACCACAAGAAAAAGGTAGCACAGTGCCACGGCTCTTCAAAATCTGTCCAAATTGAAACAACATAGATCTTCTTGCCTCTGCAGTTTCCTAATGCTATTTATATAAAACTGGCTATGTCATGGCTCATGACACTGAATCATCCACTGTCTGCCTGTGAATACCAGCTTCCAATGACTCTCCCAAAGGTTACTTTGTTACTTTACATGGTTGATAATGACCACAGATGCAAGTCCTACCTAGTGCCATAGTCTGTTTTGGCCACTAGAACAAACTATAGCAGATCGGGCTTCTTATAAACGACAGAAATCTCAGTTTTGGGGGCTGAAAGTCCAAGATCAAGGTGTCAACATGGTCTGGTAGAGCCCTCTCCTGGGTTGTAGACTTCTTATAATTTCCTCAGATGGCAGAAGAGGTTAGGGAGCTCTGCAGGATCTCTTTTATAAAAGCCTTAATCTAATTCATGAGGGGTCCATGACCTAATCCTCTCCCAAAAGCCCTACCTTCTAACACCCTCAACATTGGGCATTAGGATTCCGACATGTGAATTTGCCAGGGGCCAGGGTGACACATATTTAGACCTTAGCACCCAGAGTAGGCAGGAAAATGAGAATGATAATTCATTTTCTTGCCATGGGATATTTGCCATTTGGAATTTTATAGTGTAAATATAGAACAACACATCTTCCAACCATATGTTTTCTTGAATTCTTTAGGCCATAATCACTGTATTTCTACAATGTGACCTCTTTTGTAACTGATCATACCACACTCTTGCCTTTCACACATTGCCACCAGCCAGGAAGATAGGCAAGGGTCCCATGGGCAGAGTGAAAAAAGAAGTCCTGCTTACACAAGGAATGACACTCCTTCATTTTGCACACTTTAAAATCAGCCCAAGAGAGTATGTCATCACTCGTCAACCAGAGGCGAGACAACACTGATCAAAAGTGCCCTATTGGCACTGCACAGCAATAGTCTCAAAAGTCCTTTGAAGAGACAGGAGCACAGCCTGCAAAGTGATGGAGTAACCACCCTGGGTGCCAGCAGTAGGAGGCTCACTGGAAACGGAACATGTGCTGCTACCCCTGCCACCTTCAAGTGCTATAGGAACATGGATGGGTGAAAGCCAGCCACACGTGTGCTCAAGTCCAAGGATTAGTAGGGACCACTGGTGACCCAGGATCCTACATTCATATTGTGTCTAGGATGTGTTTAAGTCACCCCAAATCAATATACCAGTACCATTCTGCTGGCTCACTGTCATGTGATCCCACAAAAGAAATACCACACCAATCAGAAGGGGCCATCCACTTACTGGGCCACCTTCCTGGAACTTAGGGCTGGCTTCAGAGCCCTAAGATGACCCTTAAGTCACCCCAAATCAATATACCAGTACCATTCTGGTGGCTCACTGTCATGTGATCCCACAAAAGAAGTACCACACCAATCAGAAGGGGCCATCCACTTACTGAGCCACCTTCCTGGAACTAGGGCTGGCTTCAGAGCCCTAAGATGACCCCGTAGGTGCAAGTCTCAGAACTCTTCAAGGACAGCTGGCTGGCCCTATACACGGGGTAGGGTAACAGTACCCTGAAGGGGAGTAATGAGACTTAGGCCCACAGGCCCCAGTTCAAGCTCAGGGTACCTGACCCAGATGGCACTGCTGGTCCCAATCAGTCCCAAAAATCAGAGGGCAACTTCCTGTGTGAAAGGCAGTTCAAAGTATAGGGACCCCTGAAGGGATAGGTTCAGAGCAGGGGCCCGGTTTACTCAGGTCTAAAGACTGCACTGGGTTCAAGTATATAAACATTGTGGCCATCCAAAGAATGGAATTTTATGATTTTTACAAGACCCCACATATCCACACACTAGCCAATGTGTCTAAAACTGAAACCCATGTTAATGCTATTGCACTCGTATCATAGTACTGCTTCCAGAAGGATGCTGTCAAAATGCTTATTGCTCTTTATGATCAACGAGTCTTGTGACATCAACGCCAAATGCAGCTGCCATTCACCGAGCATTCCTATGGGCCATTTAGTCTCCTATAATACTCATAACAACCCTATACAGTAGATACTAGTGTTATCTCATTTAACAAATAAGGAACTTGAGGTTCTGAGAACCAAGAGTTATTACCCATGGTCACAACTGTTTTTAAGTGGCAAAGCTTCAATTTTATCCCGGGTCTATCTGATTCCCAAGAAGTGCTTATTTTCTCCTATAGCATACCACATGAGATTACTTGGTAATCTGAGTATAGATTATTTTATAATCTCACCTAGATGTCAGTCTTCAAGGTGGGCCCCATGATAACTGTATTAGGTGAAAAAACTCAGATGAAGGGCTTTAAAAAAGTCTAGAATAACTTTTTCCAACTAGAAACACTAGTTCTAGAAATTAATTTTTAAGTGACTAAGGAGAAGGGGGAGGAATTTCACGGTGAAGTAAATTCAGAAATGCTGAATATGCTCTCTGCCTCTTAGAGAGTCACAATGCATGTTAATATTAAAGGTTCTGAGATCTGTATTTTTTTCAAAAACCTACTTAACTCTTGTTAACCCAGCATCTCCCAAATCATTTTAACATCCCTGTCAATAGTCTTTGAAATATCAGTTTACAGAAAAATTCCCATAGGAAGAATAGTAATGAGACCCCTAAGATGCCTAGACTCCACCTGCTGCCCAGGTCCCGATCCAGACTAATTAAATCAATATCTCTGGAAGAAGAATCCTGGGATTGTACTTAGTGTATTTTTTTAAGCTCCCCAAGGTGATTCCAATGAGTAGTCAAGGTTAAGAAAGACTTGTGTAGAGTATCCTACAGACAATATTTGAGTGTCTTGCAAATAAATAGTAAAGGAGTCATTTTCTGGCCTTGGTTCCCCTCTCCCAGTCACATTTCTGTGCTACGTTACCCAATGTTAGCAAAGCAACAGCCAAAAAGAGAGTGAGAATAATAATGACAGCAAGGAGACTGAATTGGGGGTGGGAAAAGATTGTTCTATATTTTTAAAAGGATTAAAGTACACATTCTAATAAAAATCCAAACTTTGTTGAACTTTCTTATACATACTATGGTTTTGTTTTATTTTTTGTTTGTTTGTTTGTTTGTTTGTTTAATATTATGTTAAGAAGCAGCCATAATCATCCAGATGTTGGGCCTCTAAAGTCATCCTCTGGCCCTGTGTTCACATCCTGAGAGGACTCAGAACCTAGAGATTCTCTCCTGCATCCGCTCCTGCTCTTGCTCGGGCTCTCGCTCATTTTCTTATAGTACCTGGTGCATATGTGCTCAGCACTATAAATATTTTTTGACCGATGTAAAGAAAAAGAATCCAGAATCCAGACCTAAAACTTCGAATCGAATCTCATCCTTGGGGATGTGGGTGAGCAAACCAAATGGCACCTTAAATTGGGAAGCAGCAAATAGAAGGAAGGTCAGGAACCCTCCATTTGAATTACAGATCAGGCATTTATGAGTTAGATGATATTGGTTGAGGTAAACTTGGCCTTTCTGAGTCTGTTACTTATCATCTGTAAAACACACTAATATAACATCACTTCCTTACTGGGATTACATAAAACCAAATATGTGACAGCCTCTAGTAAAGTGTTCAACATTGAATTATAACTTCCTTCCTGCTCATCTTGAAAAGACGTCCGAAATGTAGATTAGGCTACTCTTTTTGTTAGATTGTGCAGTATTTGACAGGAGTCAGAAACTTGCTCCCCTTAAGTGACTATTTCATACAATTTTTAACTTCTGAGGAGGTACTGGATAATCAATAAACAGGTAATCATTGATCAAATGTGTTGAAGAATAAGAAGAAACATAGTTGCTTCCACATAAATGCTTATGGCCTAACTAGAGTCATATATTGTATATGCAAATTAATTAAGGGCTAATTAAATAGCATATATAGGTCCATGATCCCTTACCTGAAACTTTTGGGGCCAATGCATATTGAAATTTAGAATTTTTCAGATTTCAAATTTAGAAATTTCAGATTTCAATATTATGTGACTCGTGTGTGTGTGTGTGTGTGTGTGTGTGTGTGTGTGTGGGAGAGAGAGAGAGAGAGAGAGAGAGAGAGATTACTTAAACACCCCTAGAAGAGTCTCTCTGAGGCAGTATTCATAATCAAACACATTGATATTTCCTCAGTGAAATGTGTAATGGCCATATAGCCATATAGCATTTAGATTTTGCATCTAAATAAGTTTTGGAGCCTTTGAAAGAAAACTTCTGTTTTCAGAGCTTTGGGGGTTTAGAAACAGCGGATAAGGAATTGAAAATCTGTTATATGGCCTAAAGCATGGAAGCGCAAAGAGAAAGCTGCATTAAAGCTGCAAGAGTCAGTGAAAGTTTTATAAATGAGGCAGCATTTGGGTTACAATGAGTTAATTTTCTGTTCCTGGTGAGTAAGGAGTCCAGATCTTGTCACCACATGATGTTTTCCTGCTGGAGCCACTAAGTACCCTCAGAGTGTTTTGTAGGTTGCTTTCCTGAGATTGTCTCCACAGCCTAATAAAAGCCTGACCACTGAGATTTGTCCAAAATGAAGACTAAAAGGTGGAGCAAGGGTGACAATGTAGAAACCCTCAAAAAGAAAAATTGGTGGGAACCTATAAGAGGATGTCATCTCATCTGTGAATGAGAGAATATATGCTTCAAATCCTTACTAATTCTAGTTTCTTAATAGTTTACCCCATACAAAGGACCCTTTGGTTTTTGATTAAGAAGAAGTCAGACTTTCAAATTCCCAGTCCTAAATAGCTTTGGTTTACCTACTGGAAAATTTCTAACATGGCTGATTTTCTCTGACATCTACTCTTCTTTCCTCTCTTTCTACCTCACTTCTTATTTTCTCCCTTGCCTTAGATAATCTTTTGTCTTTTCCTCCTGGAAGGGGTTCACCATCAGGAAGAGTAGGAATCTGCCTTGGCCAAACTCCTCACTTCCCACCACTCCCTCACTGACCTATAAAATGTCAGGGCAGCCCACAGGTGCAGACACGCTTCCTGCCCAACAATGCTGTTTCTAAGAAGTCATTGCCAGGAGAGATGAGTCAGAAGTATAAAGGGAACTATTAAATTAAAAGTCTGAGAGGCTACTAGAACCAACACATTTAAGTTGTTGCCTGCCTTTGAGAACAGAAATGATAAAGGAAATTGAGGAATAAATGAGGAAAGAACAGGAAAGTAAAAGGCAAGTCAGAGTAAGACAAAATTTTTTTCCCTTCAGTTTCCCACTTATGTATGTCCTTGACTCTTGCGTATGTTACAGTCTGGGAAGGTGAAACAGAGAAAAACTCTAGGAGGAGGATCTCAAAATCGATATAACAGATCCTTGTAGCCATTTTCTTGGATTCCTTCTTGCACCCATGCATGTCTTGCTACGCTATTTCTTGATCAATTTGAATTCAGAGGAAATAGGCTGATGGCATCTACTTACATCCTCTATTTACTCAGCCCCATAGCTTTTTCCCTCCTTGAGTAGATGCAAACCCTCTCTGCTGAAATTATTCTTTCACTAACTTTCCTATCCTTCGGAGCAGAAAAGGAGAAGAGGTGCTAAGTGAGAATGAGAGTCCCTCTGATCTCTATTTTACATCTGTTGAGCACCTAATGCGAGCACTACTTTCTGGAACAAATTTGGAGAAATGGTACTCTTTCTGATCTCCCTCTCCTCATCAGTCTCTTGACCCACCATCCTCTGATCCTCATGCCAGACTCACTCTTTGACTATAGGACCAACATCTTACTTGTCATTGCAAAAGTGATCAGTGTCAGTCGAATAAATTTCTAAAAGAATCTGGAGAAAGAACAGGGAGAGCCCCAAAAGAAGAGGAAAAGGAGGTCAGAGGGAAGACAGGGTAAAAAGAAGCAAAACAAAGAAGAGAAGTAAAAGATGGGAGGAAAGAGATAAGGGTAGAGAAAGATCAAGAAAAAGAGGGCTGTCCTTGTCCCAGCACAAGTTCTATTTTGATTTGTACCACCACAGCGCCTGACTAGCAGATCCCTATATCTAGGTCCCATATTTTGGGAGACTTATAATGGGTAGCAGAAAAGGACATGGGCAAAGGATGCATTAAATTCTTGTAGTCTACACCCAAAGGCAAACAGACCAGGAAACAGACTGATGACCAGGACCACAGGAGAGCTTAGAGCAGTTCTTCATTTATCTCTTTCCAAGAGAGGAGACAGGATTGAGAGAGAGAAAAACCTAGAGATTCTACATATTATTAACTATTCTGCCACTTCTAATCCCAGGAACAAAATGCAAGTTAGGCGAACTTGCAGGCAAAGAATTATATTTTCAGGGGAGAATGATAAAGGTTCTCTTCTCAAACCCTTTTTTGCAGAATACCTAAGAGGAGGAAAACATCTTGAGAAAGAGGAAGAAGAGAAGGTAGAGAGGACAAGTTGCTTCATCATTCAGATGTGACCTGGACCTTCATGTCACTACAGGATATAATAATGAACTTTTCAAAAATGAAAGTTAGATAATTGCAGTGAGGAGTGACTTGATCTGGTTTGGATAACTTGCAGAATGTCAAATCAAAAGGACGGGAACTTTTGTGACATTTGCGTCCCTTGAGTTCACAATCAACAACAGGCCCATTACAGACAGCTTTGACTGTCTCTAGCTCCTCATGAATGAATGTGTACTGGGTTATGCATGTGCGGTTGTGCTCCTTTATCTTATTTGCCATCATGGCATTGCACTCCCGGGCCGTCAGGTCAAACCTAGAATAGTCTTTGTTGCTCTGAAAGAGAGCCTCAGCTCTGAGCATCTTGTTTCCTCCAACTTCATCTTCACTGAGAATGGTCTCTTCTGGCCAGCCAGGTTGCACCAGTACTTTGTTGCTAAGCAGCAGGGTTTCTGTTGTTCGGGAGCCCTCTCCCTCCTTAGTGGCCTCTGCCATGTCCTTTGAGTCGCTGTACCAAAACTCATTCAGTGACTGATCATTATCCTCCAAGAGTGCTGCGGCCATCTGAAGTCCCAATCCTAGGCCCATCCCCAGGCCTAGCAACAGCAGCAACATCATGAAAAAGATCTGCACCAGAGTCAGCTTCATTTTGCCTGGAGGGGAGGAAGGAAAGGACTTTGAGGTGACTCTTGGCTCCAGTAGAGACCTTATGCCCTAAACCCTGACAGCATAGTCTCTGGGGTCTCCTCTTCTTTCTCTACATTATCCCATCTCCCTCAAGGCAGAGATACTTTCTTGTTCTTTTCTCATTTCTCCTGTCCCTCCTGTCCCTCCCTATGTGTGGATCCTGCAGAACTGAAAAATACAGGCAAAACAGTTCTGAAATTGGTTCATATGCGGGCATCAGAGGGGGAAAGCTGGCATCGACTGTCTCTTAAACAGAAATTAGTTCCACGTAACCCAATAGGATGATTGAGAAGGCAAGCAAATACAGTGTCACGCTTACCTCAAGAGAAATTCTTGTAGAAAGCCTTATTCTCAGGAAAGGACTAGAATTGCTATAAGAGATCATCTCTATTTTTACCCCAAATTTATTTTTGCTCAGTCAAGGATTTATTACTCTCTTTGCTACCTACCATGCCCCCAAAGATCAAAAGAAATAGAAAAAGTTTTACAATGCATTCTCGATCCTAAGATGAGACAGGGAGATGTGTGTGTGTGTGTGTGTGTGTGTGTGTGTGTGTGTGTGTGTGTTTGCATGTCCATAAATCAGCCCTAAAAAATGAAATTCTGATACATGATACAAACAAATGAACCTTGAACACATTGTGTTAAATAAACTGACACAAAAGGACAAATATCTTAGGGAAGGATGGAATAAGAATGAAAACAAAGAAAACCAAACAACTGACCTGCCAGAGCTCCTCTACCAATAAAGATGCTAATGAGAGCTGAGAGAAGGGGTACACATCTTTGTCCTGCTAATTTAGTCTCAGCCCCCTATCAAAGAGAGACCTTCCTTATCAGAAAAAGAAATTGCTATAGTCTGTTGAGTAGGTAGGAGTATTATATCAAAGCTCGATATACTGAATTTGAAAATTGTACTATGATTATTTATGAGAATGTCTTTGTTCTTAGGAAACAAACCCTGAATTATTAAGGAGCAAAGGGGCATGGTGTATGCAAACTATCCTCAAACCCCAAATGGTTCAAAATTAGATCATATGTATGCGTGTACATGTGTGTTTAGAGAGGAAGATAGAAAATCATTTTTTAAAAATGGAAAATTTTTTCTTTTTTTTTTTTTTGAAATAATGTATCTGGATAAAGGGTATTCCTTGTATTATTTTTATAACTTTTCTTTAAAGTTGAAATTACTTCAAAATTTTTTAATTTTTTAAAAAGAGAGAATAGCCCATGTTGTTCTCCAGGGCACCCAACACCGCTGTGACTTACCTACACACCTAAGCAGCTTCAAAGATTCTTGTTTCCTCTTGTTTAACAAGTTTTTCCCTCCCAGGATTTTCTTCCTTATGGGAAGTAGCCTGGATGCTGGTCTTCAGAAAAATGGTTATCTCCTTGTCGTCCATGTGCTCTTAAACCCAGGCTTGTTCCTAAGCCCACTCCCCTCCCACTTCTCCAACCTAGCACTGAATAAACACACTCATCCAATTCTCCTTTCTTCTCCCACAAACACTTTGAAGTAAAGCTATTTGGGCATTGAGACAAACCCAGACATCTAAGACAGGAAATGTCTCAGCCTGAAAAACTGCAGACAGTTTGATTTTGCCAATAAATTTTTCCACTCTTGAGTTACACCCACTCTCCTGAGGTACATAGCAGCCTGATCTTGCCCATGAATTTCAAGCCAAGTCAAGTCCTTATATTCTTCATATGTACTTCCTTTAACCCTTTCCTGTTGCTTCTAAAATGTCAAGATTTTTGGCTTTTATTTGCAACATGGTTATTTTGCTTTTCACATTTTAGAACTGTATCATGACTTCACTTGAAGATTTAGAGTATTTGAATCAATTATGAATTGACATCTTTCCTATAAAGCCTAACCTACCTTTCCACTCTCCCCTCCCTCTTTCCAACCCTCAGCCAATAGCCACATTCCCATGAGAATTTCCAGATTCTGCAAACATCTAAAGCAGCAGCATCACTATCAGTTCCTATAGCCTGGGTGGGTAAAACCGGAGGGGTTACAGTGTTGATTCTAGTCACTTTAGCTAAAAGTGACATCATGAGATGATATTTTTAAAGGCACTTTAGAAATTACTGAAGCATTCTAAAAACTCGCTGTAAACATAAGACTGTCTCTTATAGGAAGATGTGTTACTTTGTCATTCGGGCATTAGTTTTCAAATGGTGGTCTGGGGAGCTGCTCATGTATAAAGTCTATCTGGTTGACCATTTGCAGTGCTGATGTTGATAAGTACAACAACAATAATAACAACAACTAATCGATGTTGAGCGCTTACTTCATGCTAGGCACTTATTGCATTTCACCCTTACAATTTGCTTGTGCCATCCCTCTTTGGTGTCCATTTCGCCCATTCACTCTGATGAGA
>NW_006441068.1:276259-304702 GCF_000325575.1 Pteropus alecto | reverse complement strand
GTAGCTGTAGTGATAAGACACATTACCTACTTCTTTATAATCGGGGTGTTTTTGTTACTATTAGAGATTGTTTGAAATTAACAAAATTGACTAAATATAGAAAAAAGACCTATATGTGTGATCTCAGTATAAACTTTAGACTGGACAGGTTTCTATTTTTGCTTTTTCCTCTTCTAGGCTACAGTTTTCTCATCTTTTAAATTTGAATAATAATAGCTCTTACCTCATAGGGATGTTGTGAATATGATATAAGACACTGCATGTAAAAGGATAAACGTATTAGCTATTGTTGTTGTTATCATTATTGCTATTACATAGCAATTACCAACACATGCTCATTACTCTAGCAATGTCATTTTCCTATGTAGAAATAACACACATTAAGGACTGCAGCTATCAGCATTGCTCATTATCTCTAGAAGTCAAACAATATCCTAGAATCTCAGAGTAGGCATTAAGGCTCATGTAGACTGATGCTCATTTTATGAATAAAGAAAGTGACTCAAAGGGTTTAATGTCTCAGATGCTATAGATAAATAATGGCAGTCCTGATAGTAGAACTCCTGACTTCTAGTTAAGCAAAATTTATGAAGATATAGATAGATGATAGATAAATAGATAGATAGATAGATAGATATAGAGGTAGAGACAGAACAGATACTCTGATTAGAAGACTGACAATAAAGCCATTTAAGATTTAGACTCTAAGCATAAGCACTATTTCTCAGTGTAAATTACTCTAAAATATAGACTTCCACTGTGGTCAAGATGGAATAACGGCAACTGGATTTTGCCTAGAACTCCTGTAAAAATGAACAAATTATATGAAACAACAGATTTTCAAGACATTGGACAACAGGCAATGAAGGACGGCGATCGCTGAGAGATGGGAAACAAACAAAATGGGCTTATGCCCTACAGTTTCTAGGCCATGCGATACAGAGAGAGGAAACCCAGGCAGAGTCTATCAGTCTCCCTCAGTTGAGGAAGTAGATTGGGAGTTCAAGGAGGCCAACACAACTAGAGTTTACAGGGCAGAGCACAAGAGGGGACAAGACTGCGGAGGAAGAACTTTAGATATCTGTAATGGGGAGATATCACTAAACATTCATCAGAAAGGCTAATATTAAAAAAAGAAAAGTAACAATAACAAACACTGGTAAGGATGCAGAGAAACTGGATCTCTCAAACATTACAGGTGGGAATTTAAAATGATCCAGTCATCTTAGAAAATAGGTTGGCAGATTCTTAAAATACTAAATATATGCTTATCGTACAATCCAGCAATTATACTCCTATGCGTTTATCCAAGAGAAACAAAAATATAAGTAAACACAAAAGCCTATACATGAATGTTAATAGCAGTTTTATTCATATTAGCCCCAAACTGGAAACAGCCCAAATATCCTTCAGTAGGTGAAGAGCTAAACAAACAGTGGTGCCTGTATAGCATGGAATATCACTCAGCAACAAAGAAGAGTGACCTACTGACACACACAACAACATAGATGGATCCCAAGGGCATTATACTGAATAAAAAATAATAATATCAAATGGTCATGTACTGTATGATTCCATTTATATGACATAGAGAACACAGTAGTGGTTGCCAGGGGTTAGGATGGTGGGCTTAGGGATACAGGTGTGACCATAAAGAGGTACCACAAGGGACATCTTTGTAGTGATGAAATAATTCTGTGTCTTGATTGCAGTGGTGGTGACATGAATCTACACATGAAATAAAATGGCACAGTGCTACACACACACATACATACACATACAAACACATGATGCTGATGTCAATTTCCTGGTTTTGATATTATACTGTATGTAGGTAAGATGCAATCACTAGGGAAACTAGGTGAAAGATACATGGGACTTTTGTGCATTATCTTTGCAACTTCCTCTGAATCAATAATTATTTCAAAATAAAAAAGTTTTTTAAGTGTTAATGCTCCTTATAGAAGTTTTACTTAATAGTATAGAGAAACACACAAATATACATACACAATGCCCTCATTAAGATTGTCATTCACATTTTGGTTTATATCTTTTCAGTCTTCTCCCACCCCACCCCACCCTGTGTTGATGTTAAGTTCAACATGTCTACTAAAACTTCAAGTTGAGAGGTCAAATGGCAATTGAATAGAGTGAATATAGGAGTCTGGAGTTCAGAAGAGTCTGGGTGGAGATACAAATTTGGGATACATCAACATATGACTAGGTATCTAAAGTCATGAGAAGGAATGAGAGTGAGTGTCAAAAGAAAGTTGTTTTTTTACCTTTTTTTTAAGATGGAAAAATAACAGCTTGTTTATTGATCATAAAGATCAAATAGAGAGGAAAAACTGATAATGCAGAAAAGAATTGTTGGAACAATGATTTTAAGTGTTCAAACTCTGAAAATGGATTGCCTGGGATTGTGTGTGTAAACGTGTTATTTTATCTATGAATTACACTCAAGATAATAAAAAGAACATATAATATGTTTGCTGTGAAAGGTTGGCTCTCGTGACGTGGGTGAGAACTGCTGGTTTAAAAGAATTAGTAATGTCCAGGGGTCTTGCTACACTGTGCACATAGGGAAGTAGTTGCAATTTCTTCTGCACAGTGACAGTTGACTGGCTATAAGCATCCAGCTCAGCCTTAGGCTGAGGCTCTCCAGCTATGAAGAGTTCCTTAGCATGGGAGACATGGAAACAAAAAAAAGGTAAAGATGCTGAACAATGTTTTATTAATAAGGAATCCAACTCTGCTGTGGGTTCCAAATAAGCCATTAGCTTTTTTTCCAGGGTTTTTGTCACTCACATGTCCACCAGATACACAAAAGTCTAGGACAGGGGCAGCTGGGGGCAGTGGGGAAATTTTTTTTTTCAGATACGGGCATGTTATTTGAGATGACCCAATGTGTAAACTGACCCCTATTAGGATACCAGAGTGCTCAGTTGTATGCAGAACATAGCATCAGGTAACCCTGACCCACCAAACACAAAGGGATCTAGCCTATTAAATACATTCAGCAAACATCTTGATAGTGAATGCTTCCTTATGGTATTACATAGTGCAACTCTGCAACTCTACTTGCAGACATAGTTCTGAGGGTTATGCCCTCTGCTCAAGCATGGCCAGCCAAGGGGGTAAGTAGAGAGCATGGGGCGTAACCCATGCTCTGCTCCCCAAATTATACGAACTAGCACAGAGTTTACCCCACGCTCAGAAAGGGGCTTTTCTTCCAATCCATACAAAGGTATTATTTAGGCTTGCTAAGGACCTAAATATATGGCTTTACATTTTAGTTCATTTTCACATAAATGACCTCATTTGACTCTTACAATTGCTACACCAGGTAAGAAGAACTAGAATTATTTCTCCTGTTTTACCATAAAATTGAGAGTGAAGTGACTTGCTTAAGGCCAGAACAAGAATGGGACCCTGACTTACTGACTCTCAGCCATCATTACACATCATTCTCTTACACTCTCTGCCTTGTCCCTGATAGTTTGTTCAGTTGAGGTAATTTCCTCATGGATCTAGAGAACAATGGTTACCACTGATGCCAAAAACAATCTTGCATATCTAAGATGGATATTTTAAGTTATTATTAAGAATCACAACAATTCACATTTGTAAAAGGAACTCACACAAACATGCTTGCAATCCACAGAATTCAACACTTCTAACCTCTGCCAGATCTTTCGCTGTTATAATCCTTTTATCCCCTTTTACCTGTTCAGGCCCTGCATAGCCTGGGTTCACCTGGTGGACAACCACCTGGGGGAGTTATCGCACCATATTTTGTTGTTTCTAAAAGTGATTTGGGCAGCTTCTGTAAAGTTGGAGGAGTTTTGTTCATGAGATATGAGCAATAAAAGAGACCACAGCCATCCCACACTGGTGCAACAGGAACTTCCAGAACCAACCAAGTCTGCAGAAGGAGCTCCCCAAAATGACATCTAACCTATAAACACTTTTGCCAAGTTCTCTGTCTTCTCACAGCCTACATCTCTGCTAGGAAAGGTGCCAGCTCACTGACATTCTGGATTGTATCCTCTGTAAAAGTTATATTCATCCATTTCTATGAATCAGCATAAGTAACATTCACTGACTTCTTTGAAACAGGCTTAATAACTATCTTTAGAGATGTTTTGTTTAAAAATATTTTTGAAATGACTCACTTGGCTGGTTTTACATGCCAAAGAAACAACCAAATTTTCTTGTTAGTTGCATTAGTCTCATCATGAATCTTCACAGTCTTTTAAATTTGACACTTACCAGATATAAATGAAGACTCCATCACCTACACGGTTTTTGTTTTACTCTAATGTTTGCTTAAAGTCTCTGCTATAAACTACAGGCCAGAATTTATGTCTTGGACAAAGAAGAGCAATATCATAGCCTCATGAAAAAAGACTGCATTACATACTTCAAATGGCTGATGGTTGCCAGCGTAGACAACTCAGTACAGGCTCTGAGTTAATATTACTTAGACAACTTTCATACCAAACCAGTGGACTGAGTCAAGATCTCCAGAACTCTTTTTAATCAGAAAGCAGACAGCTTCGTGAAATTGCTAACTCAAGATCCAGCCTGACAAGAATTAGTTATATAGGACTACATAAACTGATGAGGAAAACTTGTGGCTGTTTGTTTGAAATGTTTTCATGTTCTATTTTAATGCTTTAACATTCTATTGTGAATATATAAAGAAGACTTTTCTTTCTTTTTCTTTCAACTCCCTGTAAACCATAACAAATTACTAGGCTCCACTATTTTTTAGCTGAAATAAACATTTTTACATGATATCTGATTCCCACTGACCCACAGACTCCAGCCAAAAATTCAGAAACTTACCAAGTCTCCTTACTTTTCATTGTAGTAATTATTTGCATAGGTTCAGTAAGAATGTTCTCCCTTATACCAGAATATAATAGAAAAATTAGTTATACAAACAAGGCCTTCCCTAGAATGTCATTTTTGAGAATGTTACTCATTTAATCCTGTATGAGAACAAATGCCTACGAAGTCCTCTCAGAAAAACTTGCCTCAGACCTGGCTTACAGGGTCTCAGCTCTGCAGACAGTGAGGAAGATCATTTTCTGGCAGGCCAGGAACTTCAGGAAATTCTGGGGACTTTGAGAAGAAAGGAATTCACTCAAAGTTATAGGTATTATGGGTGAAATCAGGTGGGAAAAGTTTGTTTGGCTTGGTTTTTCTAAATTCAAAATAGCAAATAATAAAAGCTTTTAAAAGGCCAACCTAAGATTCCTTGAAAAGAAACTTCCAGAAAGAAGTTAATTCTGTGGCCTAGTCGATAATATAGGACTCTGTATTTAAAGCAGACATAAGGAAACCTATAAAGTAAATTAACACCCTCGATGTACCTGTATAAATAATTAGGCCACACGAACAGTATTGCTCTTTTGCTGTTTTTCTACCCCACTAAACTGAGAGTTTCTTATCCTAGCTCTTCTCTTATCCTCAGTGCCTAGCACAGTTTCTGGCATAAAGAAGGTAGTCAACATCATTTATCGGAAGAATAAATGTCAGGCTATGAAATTGTATTTGCGCCCAATTGCATTTGTGAGACAATGATGGGGAGCTAGGGGCCGAACTCACCAAGCTTGGTTTCCTCTGCCCAACTCTCAATTTTAAACTTGGGAGAGAGGCAGAATCCATTAATAATAAACTCAAAATTCATTTTCAAAATACTCTACGAATAAATGAACACATAAATAAAAATAATAAAATAAGGAAGAGAGATGAAACAAGATGGGCAAAATGTTGATTATTGTTGAAGTTGGTGGGCAGTTGGGGATTAATTATACTCTTCTCTCTACTTCGGTGCATGTTTGAAAATTTTCATAATAAAAAGTTTTTAAAAGTCACCTTGAAGAAGAAGGAAATTACAAAAAGGAAGTCTGAGGGTTTTGTGAAGAAGGAATTAAAGGATGAGTGAGTTCTGGCAGTTTTTTGTTTTATTTTTTGGGTTTCATATCTACTCATTCAGACCACTTCTTGACCCACTTCTGCTTTCCTCTTGCCACAGCCCAGTTTTAGAAGAGAATTTGCAAAGCAGTTGAAGTTTAAAGGAAGCATGAGCCCAGGGAGGGTAGTGTTCAAATGGCACTGTCTCAGCCCCGAATGGTGGCCAGCCTCATCCCACACACTGGTCCTGATGCTGAGCCACAGCAAGTCTGAGATTGGTAGCAGCCAGCTATTGCTGTCCGCCAAGCATATATGAATCAGGAGGCCTCAACCAAATGTAAATGATAAAGATTTGTTCAAGTGTCTTGCAAACCAGAAACACAACTAAGTAATACCCAGAGTGTTCTGAAGAAGAAAGAACAGCTGAGAGTTCTTATAGTAAGAAGTTTATTCTTGAGAAGAATCAGTCCTGCATTCTTAGCCTCTAAATTGGTCTGAGACAATAATCTTCCAAATGTCTGGTGATTTGGATAATGGATGTCAGCGGGTTTGGACACATGAATATTTTCTTCTAAGTCCTTCAGGGGGTAATCAGAAGGCTATCTACGGGACGTATATATATAATCTCCAGGCATAACTGGAGAGTTCAAAAGGTTAAGTTCCCAAGCTAGTTAGAGCAAGAATAGAATCTGTCTTCATGCCTCAGCCTACTTGATTTTAGTGATTGATTGATTGATTGAATGATTGATTTTTTGAATTTAGTAATTTAGTAGCTTGACTACAGTGACTCATTCTATTCACTCTTTTCCTTATTGTCATGAGTAGAATAGGAATGGAATTCTCTAAGAGCTGAGGAAGAGGCAGGAGAGGAGTGTATATATGTGGGGAGAATCAGTACTGGAGACCAGAGGACAGACCAATTCTGTCTATGGAAGATGAGAAGTACTGTCCCTTTATTTGTCATTCCCAACTGCCAACAGTGACTCTGGAGGGAATCAGGAGCAAATGGAGTAAACCTGACTCTAGGAGAGAGGAAGGAGAGAGAATTGGAGTTGCTCATTTACATTAGACTACAAATGTTCCTTCAGGTCATCTTCAGGTCTCCAAGGCTGCACATGAGACCATCCTTATTGGTAAACACAGGATAAAAATTACTTAATATCATGACTTTTGAGGGTTCTTTCCATTATGCTAAAAAAACAAAAACAAAACCATTCTCTTCTACTAGCTATTCACACTATGTAAGATTCTACTATTTGAGACACATTCCTTTAACGTTAATCTTCTTCCCTTAACTTTCTTTTTAATAAAATTACTCTCAAAAGCATTGACACATTAAATACTAACTTAGTGAGATTTCCTATAACGGAATGCATTGTCTCTGGGAGATAGAAAGAAATAAAAACTAGCATTTATAAAGTGCTGATTAAGTGCCAGGGAATTGTGTTAAGCATTTTATTTACATTATCTCATCTCACACTGTGAGGTAACTGATACTATATCCCCATTTTATAAACATGGAAACAAAGCATCAGGAACATTCAGTAAAATACCCAAGATCATATAGCTAGTAAATGACAGAGGCAGCATTTGAATTCAGATCTGTCTGACTAAAAACTATGGTCTTGGAAATTACAGTGTAAACAGGAAAAGGTATGGCACTATGGACATAGAGTGTCAGGGGAGACCCACAGTGGGGATTCTTGTCAATCCTTGATGTGCAGGATGATACTAGACAGTCAAGTGAGAACAAAGAACACTAGTAAAGAAGTGTGTGTATGTGTGTGTGTCTGTCTGTCTGTTAGAAGGAAGATGATCGTTTGTGAAATGGCTGACAGGTAATAGTAACACAACTCTTAGAGAATGGCCTCAAAATATTAAAACAATAAATTTCACAGAGAAAGAACCAAACTTAAACAATTGTCACTATGTTATACTTCAATTTGAGGTAGTTGTCTAACAACTTTTAGTGAAACCACACTTAACTGTCAAAAACCTCTGAAGTCAAAAGAAGATATACCAGCTAAATTGGTGGCTCCTAATCTTTTAATCTCCAAGGACATTTTATTATTCACAGCCCTCATGGGTCTCTATAAGCTACATTTGTTAAGTTACAACTATTTCTCTTGCTTAAACTAAGATGAGATAACAAAGGCATCCAGAAAGGCCAGATGGCCGGCTATCTAGGAGGGGCTTCAGGAAGTAGAAGCAGCACAATTACCCAAGACACACTGGGTCCTGTTCTCAAACCACAGGTCCACACTTAGTTTTGTCCATGCATCCTGACTCACAGGATTGACTTACATCAATCGATCTCAGCATAAAACTATAAACATTCAACAAAGAGCTACATTGAAAAATGTGTATAATCAGTCCCACATACTCTCTCCCTGAATTATGTGAGAGACCAAACCATAAAGATGTTTGTTTCAAAAGCAGGGCTGGTGAATACTGTTAATTCAAGACAGGATGAGGGTGGGGAGACAGTTCTTACTCAGAATTAGGGACTGAGCCAGCATTTTATCCCGGAACAGTTGTGGTTTACAAGGAAGTAATTTTCCCAAAATTTAGAATTTCCCTTTATAATCTCCAAGTTCCCCAATCTCCTTCTTCAAATATATTAGCATGCTTTTTGGTTTGTATTCTTTCACACCCCACCTTGTTCCAAGATAGGATTAAAGAGAGCTTGCAAAACTATCTACAACAAATGATGACAGAAATCAAATTCAGGTTAAGAGAAAAGAGTCAAGTTACAGTTTGATCGATTGTATTTTAGTTGTTAGGATACTAAAACCACTATACTTCCTTAAGCCTGTATTTTGGTCCCCAAAACTGGAATCTATAGATTCTAAGTGACCCGTTCCCCATGCCACACTGTGGTGATAGATTAGGAGTTTGAATGGTTTGATTTTGCAAATGGTGGCTACTATTTTCCAAATGCTGATCTGACCTGATTTAATCCTCAGTACCAAAAATTTCAAGCTTTGAGAAACTTTTGCTGTTATACTTGTGAACCACCACAATTTAATTTTCCCATTTGTATTAATAATAATAATAATAATAATAATAAAATAATAATAATAAACTTATAAGACTGAGATAACCAGGGTTGCCACAATGGGTTGATAAAATTCAAATAAACTTAGTTTTAGTTAGCATGTTGTAGTCTTATTCAGAGTAAATTTGTGGTTTTCATTAAGATTTCTGAAATGTTAAAATTAGCTCACAGATCTCCAAGTTTCCGTTCTTATATCTAGGCACAATCTTGAAAGAATAGCCACCAACTGCCTCAAACAAAAATCAAGCAAGCAGGTAAGCAGGCAAGCACAGGTGCCCCTTAGTTTGCAAATCAGATATTTTCCTGCACAAAAGTCATAGGAGAGCAATAAAGCTAAAATTTCAAGGGAAAGGAGATTGTTTTCTCTTTATGAAACTGCGTCTGGTGCTCTGGTCGGGTAATGATGACAGAGCAACTAGCTATCTAAGGAGCAGTGTTTTTTTTTTTTTTTTCTGTGAGAAAGCCCATATACCCAGGTAAGGTCACCAGATGGACAAGCCAGTCATATGGGCATGATTCTCCTAAAGGCAGGTTACAGAAACAAGAAAAGAACCCAATCACCAAGGAGAAACTCTGCCCTTACCATACTTTTTTGAGATCAGAGGCCAAGTTCACTGGGGTCAGCAGACCCTGGTACAGAAGTTAGCATTCTGTGAAGTGCAAATAAGATTTGGTGAAGGAGAGAGGAACTGAGGGAAGGTGAGCAAGAAAAAGGGAGGTAGGGAGGGATCCAAAAACAAAGCTCTGGCCATAGCCTGGAGGAGAGCAGTTGAGATGAGCTCAGGGGAAAGGAAGAGTCCTGGACTCTAAGAGATGCCCTTCTGACAGACTTTCAGGTCCCCATGCTCTTGGCCAGTCTCTTTTTTACCTCCCCCAGTATACAGTTGTTTTGATCTAGCTGGCCAGATAAATGATTGCAGGTCTGCTTTCAAAGATGAGAGCTGGAGAAATAAGAAAAGGAAAAACACTTAGAATCTGTAGTAAGACATATTGATAAGTAAGACATATGCAGATCTTACTGAATTAATATTAATCTTCTTAAGTGAGATAATGGTATTGTTATTATGTAGAAAGTCCTTATTCTTAGAGGTGCATGCCAGTGCGTTTAAAAATGAACTGTCGTGGTGTCTGCAACTTACTTTCAAACGGCTCAGGAAAAAAAAAAGGAAGTGTGTATGTGGCAAAGTGTTAACAATTGATGACTTAGGTAGAAGGTATGTATACTAGTGTTCATCACACTATTCTCTCAACTTTTCTATAGGCTTGAAATTTTTCAGAGCAAAAGGTTGGGGACAAAGACATTAAAAATTTCCAAAAAATATATCAAATCCATAGTGAGTACACCAAACTGGTAACAGTGAGGGAACGAAGGGGTTTTTGTTGTTGTTGTTCTTTTTTTATTTTTTGTTCTTTATATTGTCCAATTGTTCTACATTAATATGTATGGTTTTATAATCATATGAGATTTTCATTTAAATTTTTTAATATATATATTTCTTATTTAAAGACTAAGCAAGGACTCTTCCTTCTGCTCCTGTGGCCTCTCTCACTATACCAAACACCACCCCCCCCACCCCCCACAGCCCTAGCAAAACAAGCCACCTACAAACCAAAGTTCTCAACAAGTCACCAGCCACATAACCCTCTCCCTGACAAGCACTTTCCTTATAACCTACTGCCCACACAAAACATATTCCCTCTAAACTACTTTCCCTGAACAAATACCTTCTTTGGCCACTGACTAAACCTCTGTGCAAGGCTTCCACCCATAAACCAGTCCTTCCCCAAAGTTCCTGTGTAATTCTTCCCCCTCCCATCTTCTCTGAGACACTATCTCAGTCTCCTGGTGAATTCCACCTAGAATGCTGCTACGGATTTCTCAATTGCTGAACTAAAGGGTTGCTCTTTCTTGCCTGATGAAACAGTGAATTGCTCTCACTTTTGTATGGGATCAGTCATAGTTCCCTACTCTTCTAATCTAACCACTCCATCCCCCCGCCCGGCCCCCATTTCCGACGCCTCCCCTGCATTGGTCTATACTTGGATATGCAATTAGTGCAATATGAAGTACAGTGTAACACCCTTCCTTCCTTCCTTCCTTATAACTTAGTGTTGGGGAACTGTGCTACAGTTATCCAGACTTTTGCAAACAAGCCATAATGTTTCAAGCAGCTTGATTTGAACAGAATTTTAGAGATTATAAAGTCAAAGATTTCTCTCTAAAGCTGTGCCAAAAATTCATCTAGTCCCTGCTTCAACACTTCAAGAAGGTAACTCTTTATTTTTTGTGGAGCTCTTCCTAATATAGAGTGGACTCTGTCTCCCCATTTAAGTTCCAACTATTCAAAGTTGCATAGAATAAATTTGCTTTTGTTTTATATCAACAATCCTTTTAAAATAATAGAAAACAGTTCCTCGCTACCCCATTTCATCTCCAATGTTCCAACAAACTTAACACCCCTTCATATTCAGCTTAAACATGGGATGTGTTTCCACTCGTTATCCACCAAATCACTTTCTGTAGATTCAATGATACAAAGACAAAAGTCCCGAATCTGAGTTCTGGTTTAGCTGTTCCTTTGCTTTGTGTGATGGTGGAAAAATTAGGTAAACTTTCTCTATGCCTCTCTTTTTTAATCTGAAAAATGAAAATGAGAATAATATTGATGATACTTACTCAATGATCTCTATGAATATCAAAACAGAAAAGAACAAAGAATGTAAAATCTTTTGTAAACTGTAATGCACTGTATACATGTTACATCTATGGTTATTCGCATGAAAGTTCCAATCACAGCAGGAGTGTCTTCCTCCCTTCCATCATAGATTAAGTCTTTCTCTACTTGACTTTTTTGGTAAAATTCTCCACAGACTTTGGGATTCAGCATCAATGGCTCTTTTGAAATTATAGTGATGGTGATAACTCCAGGGAAATCAGTCTAATTATAACATCAATGATCCAACTTCATTGTTCTTTAAATGCTTCAACAAGATAGCTACAACTTCCCTCTGTACTAGCCATCTCTCCATATTCAGTCAGCTTTATAATTGCTTCCTTCCCTCCAGATCTCAAAGCCTGGCCACATTATTCAAGTATGTCACAAAGTATGTAGCCTCTAGGGTCTCTAAGCTAGATATTAGCATTCAAGTTCTGGGAAAGAAGGACCACATTCTCTCTATTATCTTTGAAGAGTATATAGCAGAGTCATTACCCTGCAGGGACCAACTTGCAGAGCAATTTCTCTATTTCCTAGCTAGCTCTGCTGCCCTCTTTTGGACCACTATCAAGTCAAAGCTAAGCTCCCAGAGTGGATTCATATTATTTCATTATCAAGGGTCCCTATTGCACAGCACAGATGTAACTGTACTATAAGCAAGTCATGGAGTACTGTATCAATATCAATTAAACTTGTCCCATTTAACTTCCATCTTCTCTCCTCCTTTATATCATAGCCAAGTCCTAGTTGGTTTCTTTCTATTTCAAAATACTTTCCATCAAAAAATAAAATTAAAAGTCCCTTCCCTTTGCCTTACATCCTTCCTCCAGCCACCACTCCCTATATAGCAAAATTTCTCAAAGGTGTTGTTTGTATATCCTCTCTCTACTTCCTCATTTTTCATTTCTCTGGTTTCCACTTCAATCAAGGTGCATCCTTGTTTCTCCTCTAAGACTACCTGTCAAGATCAGCAGTGACTTTGACCACTCTCTTCACTTGCCCTCAAAGACATTCTACTTCCTGATTTTCCTTCTACCTCACTAACGGTTCATTCTTACAACTCCTTCTTATCCTGATTTCTGTTCCTAGATGATATTATCCAGATCAGTGGTTTGGATGCCATCTATATGCTAATTATTTCCAAATTTATATATCTAGCTTAAATCCCTTTTCTTTGACTTGAGACTCATTTACCCAACTGCATACTCCACTTGTCCACCTGGAAGTCTAGACTTTCCAAACTTAACCGCTATAAAAGCAAACTCTTGATCATCTGCTCCTCTCCTAAGGGTCTCATCTCAAGAAATGGCAACTCCATTCACCTGACATATCAGGCTAAAAGCTTAGGAAATATTCTTGATTCCTCTCTTTTTCTCATCCTTATTTCTAAGTCATGTCTGCTCTTCCTTCAAAATATCTCCAGAATCTAATCTCTTCTTACCACCTCCATCACCACCACTGGTCCAAGCCAAAACCAACTTTCAATCTGGTCTACCACAGTGGGCTCCTATCTGATCCCCTATTTCCATTTTTTGCCTAATACCTTTGCTTTACTACAAAGGAGCCAGTGAGATTTTTTTTTTTTAAGATAAATCATTTAAAGATTCTTTCAGTATCCACCTTTTATGCTCAAAAGAAAACTCAAACTTCTTACTATGACCTACAACACCTGCCTACATCTCCAGCCTTATCCCCCACCACTGTTCCTGGTGTTCACTCTAACAACATTGGTCTTCTCGCTGTGGCTGAATTGCTAAGTTTCCTCAGCACCTTTACCCTAGTGGTGACTTTTACTTGAACACTCTTCCCTAAACACTGCATTGCTCATTTCCTCATTTCTTTAGGCCTCTGTTCAAATGTCAGCTCCTCAGGAAGGGCCTTCCCTGACAGCCTCTTTGAAATCACTCACTCCTTTATTGCTTTCTTTTTAATAGCCTTACTGAGGTATATTTTACATATCAGAAAATTCACTCGTTTCAAGTGTAGAATTAAATAATTTTTAGTAACTTTTAGTCAGTGTCACAACCATCACCATAAATCGACTTGGGAACATTTTCACTCCCAATTAAGATCTCTTACGCCCATTTACATTAATTTCTATTAGTGCTCTGAGCCTCAGGAAACCGTTCATCTACTTTCTATAAGTTTTCCTTTTCCGAACATTTCATGTAAATAGAATCATAGGATACATATTCTTTTGTATCTGGATCATTTTACTTATAGAATGTTTTTGAAGTTTGAGGTTAATCCAGGACATAGCGTGTGTCAGGAGTTTGTTCCCTTGTGTTGCTGAATAGTGTTCCCTTGTGTAGATATACATTCATCTATCCATTCACCAGTTGTTTCCAGTTTTGAACCACTATGATCAATGTTGCTGTAAACATTTGTGTGTAAGTCTTTATGGGGGTATGTTTTTATTTTTCAGTAGGTACCTAGAAGTGAAATTGCTGGGTCATATGGTAGTATAGTGTTTAACTTTTTGAGAAACCACCAGTTTTCCAAAGTGGCTACACCATTTTACATTCCCACTAGCAGTATATGAGGGTTCTTGTTCCTCTGCATCCTTGCCAACATTTGTTAATATGTCTTATCTATTACAGACATTCTACTGAGTGTGATCCATTCTCTCCATCTTGCTTTAAAGTACCTCATTGTAGTTTTAACTTGCCTTTCCTTCCTCTGTTACTTTCCATCCCTTTATTTTGATTATACTTTTCTTAACACTACTACTTTAGATTTTCTTTACATTTATATTTATTTATACTGACTCCCCCAATTTAATGTAAATCCCATGAAGACAGGAATATTGTCCTGTTCTTTTCTGTATCCCCAATCCCTAGAACATACTCCCTTCATATGCTCATGTCTCTCTGCTCAGCAGCCAAGAAAGGTAAACTTGACAGGTGCCTTATTTGAGATATTGAAAAGATTCAAGCTTCCTCAAGGTTTCATAGGCAGACAAGAGTTTATAAGCTGATTTTTAAAAATTTTTGCATTATATATGTATAGGCGCGTGCACGCGTGCACGCACACACACGCACACACACACACCAGCATTTCTATGTATGGCTTAATACATCTGATTATCAAAAGGATAAAAATCAAAATAAATAGAGAAAAAATAGACAAACATAAATGCAATACAAGGTTATCAAGTAACTGCTATGGTAATCCAAGTGGCCACTGTATTCAAAAACATCAATATTAGGTACAGATTGATGGCAAGACCTGACACATCACTTGAATAAATCAAACAGGATTATTTATCCAAAAGCACACAAGGTTATTTATCCAAATTAATTCAGTTAACTCAGAGGGATAAACAAATTTTCCACAGACAGAAGTACAAATATCTTGACTCTAACACCTTCACCAGAAGGGTGCATTGTCACTGAAAACTCTAAATAAGTGAGAGTCATGTTAGACTCTATGGAAATATATCAGTGTCTCTCAGTCTACTCTAGTTGTACTCATAAGCAGGTGTAAACATGCTCAGACCCTCTCTAGTGTGTAAGAGTTATACAATGCACAATACAAGGTACAGTTAGGTTCTCTAAAACATCTCTTTCAGACTCTCCAGGCTAGTATATTCTGGTCTGAGAACATTCCTGAAATCAGTATTGTGGAAACATAACAAAGATCAGTTTCCTAGATCCTTGGGATACTGGCTAACAAGCCCTTAGGCCAGCCATAGAACTATCTAGAAGTGAAGAGCCAGTAGATAGAAAACATTTTAGAAGCTGTACAGCCACAAAGAATGGAAGATTTACATTAAAAAAAGGAAGATTGGCAGAAAATATCTAAAATTACCCTTACCATAATTCCATCTTTATTTTTTTCAGTGAGCGGTTTCTATCCATTTGTGAGGGAGGAGGGAAAGTTGGTGGAATGAGCATTCGAGGAAACTTAATAACCTTCGCCCTCCCCCTCTAAATTCAGGCACACACATAATCTTGGGGACTTCACAGGATCCAGAGTGAGAACCTTCCTACCTCCAAAAGAAGCATATCAAAAACAACCACTGTGCCACATATCAACTTTATGTCCTAATGGAAATTAAATTATTTTCATACTTTGTTTGAGGAATTTGGAGGCATGCTAACAATTGTGGTAGCTATATATTATTATTTGACGGGAGTGGTGAGAATTAATATTGTGAGCTGGAATTGACCTTAGACAACCTTTGGTGAGTAAAAGGAACACTTGACAGAATTAGAATGGATTGGGCTACACATAAAGTAGTAGTATATTCCTACTGATCTTTTATTATAAAATTATAGCATGAGCCAAGTAGAAACAGTGCAAAATAAAATAAAAAAAAGAAAGACTAAGGTTAAAATCAAATAGCTGACAAGCAAAATTACATGAAAAAGGTAAATAACAGAAGAGAAACAGGACAAGAAAAAAGGAGAGACAGGCAAATGAGATAGACTAAGCTTTCTATAATGAACAAACTCAGAATGGAAGTAAAAGTGAAAACCAGATGGACAGTGAGGGATTTTTGACCCCAAAACAAGAAAACAAAGGCAAGTTAATTCCAGACAATATCAAATCTAATTTAGGCCAAAATTTTGAAAAAGGGAAAAAGAAATTTAAAGATAGAAAAAAATTTTATTTTTATTAAAGTACAAATTTACAATGACAGAAAAACCAGGCAGATAGTTAATATTTGTTCAAGGATGTGCTTAGAAACAAAAAGTAATTATGAAAAGCAGAGACTTATTTACAAGGAAAAAGTCAGTGCAAATCTAATCCAAGTCAATTTAGACAGAAGGCACAGCAAAGAATGAATGGTTCCATTCTCTCCATCTTGCTTTAAAGGGGCAGCAAGTGACATTATCTCTTTGTTTCTATTCCTATTAATAATCAGCAAACAAACTGGGAAATGGCTAAAAAATTTTAAGACCATTTTCTTTCTTTGCTTCTAAAATATCCTAAGTGACGAACCTATATCTTTGATAGCATTGACCTAATTCATTAAAAAATCACACTAATTTATTGATGTGAACAGATCTCCAAGATATATTAAAATAAAATAAAATAGCAAGATGCGGAACAGTACATATAGCATGCTAACTTCTGTGTATAGTACTACAAGGAGAAAAACATAAGAATATGTATTTTTATTTTTTTATATTTTTATAAATCCTGGAAGAACACACAAAAAACTAATAATAGTGGTTACCAGTGGGGTAGGGAAGAAAGGGTAGATGGGGGACATGATAAAGGTAAAATTTTTCACTGTATACATTTAATGTTGCTTCATTTTTTAACTATGTGATTATATCACTTATTCAAAATTTTATCTAAAAAAAGAAAACTACTAATTTGACTTAATTGTATATTTTCATTTCTAAATTCTTCTGTTTCACCCTTACATTTTACTTTATATTTATTTTTACTTATATATTTACAGTATATTCTTTTAAACACTACAAAAGACCTCAATCTGATTAAAAATTAAATACTTAACACCATCAGTTATGCTATTCTATACAGCTGTTTTGGGGTGAAAGTAATTCTACCATCAAAACAAGCCTTCCTACTTCTAGTTAAGCTTCAATCCATCAAAATACTACAGTGTGATTTTCACCTATTAGTTCTTACTTTAAAAGCCTTCAATGGCTGGCCATCTTGCCTCAAGAATATGGTTCTTATACCTCAGCCTGGAATCAGAGCCCTAAACAATCTAGTCCCTGCCCCCCAACTTTATCTCCTACTGCTCTCATTTATAATTTCAATTTAACCATTTCAATCTGTTAAATGATTAAACATTTTTGAATTTGTTTACATGTAGTGCCTTCTGCCACTTCCTCTTCATCTATCACTTCCATAAGACCTAACTCAGATCTCACCAATCCCTTTCCCACTCCCTATCCCCAGTATTGGTTCTCTCCTCTGAATTCCTGTAGTACAAGCCATCACTGGCACTTAGTATATGCTACTTTTCACACATTTTTGCATTTCTTTTTCAAAAAGTTAATCCCTCTTATTCACAGTTCAGCAGAGAAAACTGATTCTAAAAAATGACAATATAACATATCAAAAGACTAAAAGTAGGTAGAAGGCACAACTAAGTCAGCCTCGTTTTTGTGCACATATCTTGTCTCCCATCTAGATTGCAAGTACTTTTGTATTATTACTAATACCTAGTATGGTTTTTAGGACAATGTTCTATTCAAAGTATATGGTACATGATTAATAAACATTATTGATGTTGATAAAGATAATCATGACAGGGTCAGGGAAGAAAGCCTAACATGATGGAGAGTGTGTTTTGACATCTATCATGATGATGCAGAAATGTTGCGAAATCAGACCTGCGAGAAACCAAGCACCACTCAGAGAGTTGGAAACTCAGGTTTATTACACAGGCAGTCCCAGAAGAGCTAGTGCTCTGAAGATCTGGGCCCCCAGCTCAGGGGCAACCTTGCTTTAATAGGGCTTATCCATGCTGTTTGGTGAATTTTTCCTCAGGAGTTACTATGGGTTACTATGGGCAGTTACAGAGCAAGAGATTTTCAAATAGGAACTTAGACAATGCATCTGTTATCTAGACAGAACAATCAAAAGGGAGGGTGAGTCTACTGTCATGCTACCCTGAACAAGCCTGATCCCGTCTGGTCTTGGAAGCTAAGCAGGGTCGGGCCTGCTGTTAGTACTTGGATGGGAGACCACCTAAGAAGACCAGATGCTGTAGGCATAAAAAATAAAAAAAATAAGGGATTGTAAGATGACAAGGTCCTTGCAATCTGTGAGATCAATCAAGGGTTGCCTGGCCTAAACAAACAAACAAACAAACAAACAAAATAACAAAGGGGAGGGTGAGTCTTTAGTTGATCTGGAGATCACTCTGCCCTTTGGCCTATGCAGCAAACATGACTACAGAAGCAGAAAAAAGAGCTGATTACAAGGTTAACCATTTGAGTGGAAAATTCCTCTTCAATGAGATTCAAGAAAAAAACAAGCCATTCTGCAGGCATCCTGCAGGTCCTTCTGAAGTAGAATAGTATCACCAGCCTTTTTCAAGAACAACCCTTCTCTAGGTGGCCTTCCCAGACCTATCTCCCTTGACTTTGTGTTTTATTCTCTTGTTCACCAAAACTGATACATTCAATTTGAACTGGGTTATTTGGTACTTTGAAATTGAACACATTTGATAAACGAAATGTGGTGTATCCATACCATGGACTATTATTTGGTCATAAAAAGGAAGTACTAAGGCATGCTACGAGTTGAATAAAACTTGAAAACATTATGCTAAGTTAAAGAAGCCAGTCACAAAAGTACACACGATTCTGTCACTGTTGGGGCTGATGGGAGTTTGGTGTTGCCCCAACAGTAGGAGGGAGGGAGAGGGATAACGATGGCACAGAAGTGTAGTTAGCGTTTTTCCTCGGTTCTTCCTTAAATGATGCAATGAAGAATCACAGGTCATTGAGATTTAATAGTTTTATTAAAAATATTTTTTAGAAAGACAAAGAATGCCCCAAGGAGGCACTTGGAGAAAGACAAAATATGCTGTAAGGAGGCACATGGTCCCAGCGCTGTACGCAACACAAAGGGGCCAAAATGGCTACAAAAGGGCAAAAGGCTACAAAAGGCCACCTAAAAGGGAGGAGCCCAGAAAGGCAAAAAAGGGCCCAGAAGTGGGAATGTCCGCCTTGTATTTGTACCGTGATGGGTGGTTCCAAAGACATTCTTGGTGATTGGCAAATGAGGTCATTTTGACTGACATCTGATTGACACTAAACAATAACTTTGCCTAGTGTGTACGTGCGTACTAAGAATTCAGTCTATTATAATTAGATTCATGAACTTCTAGGCATAGTCACGATATTATAATGATAGTATAATGAGGCTGAAGTTATGGGCAGTACTTTCTGTGCATGGGTTTGTAGCTGGTTTAGGCCAGCAGTTTTTATGGCCTCCCTGATCTAGGATTTGGGGTAATTTATAACTCTAAAAGGGAGAAATTTCTGGGAGGTCCTTAAAGGTCTTCAAGGAAAGTTTCTATGGTTACAGAACTGGGCCCCTATTCCTTTGGTCCCCTGTCACTCATGTCTGACTAGCTACATAACAATTCTGGGCATTATTCCGTTTATATGAAAGCCTAAAATAGTTTAATCTATAGGGACAGAAGGTAGATTAGTGATTGCTTAGGCCAGGGGGTTAGGTGGGCACAGAATGATAGATAAAAGGTACAAATTTTCATGACCTTTTGAGGTCATGAAAATGTTCTGAAATTGACTGTGGTGGTGATCGCACTTACCTGTGGATATACTAAAAACCATCAAACTATATACTTTAAGTGAGTAGATTTTATTATATGTGCATTATATTTCAGGCAAGCTGTTTTTAAAAAGAAATTAAAGACACTTTGTGTTCATGTTTTCTCTCCCCATCTCATACCCCTTTAAACCTAGAATTCTAGTGAATTAACTTTGAATTAATACTTATTACCTATAATTAAATGACTATTAATTGCCTGTAGCTACTTTCCTTGTAATATCTCTCGGTTTGCATTATAAACAATGTACAATTTTGTTTTCTGCCTCCATTGGGGTATATTTAATACCTTAATATGAATATAGTAATATATGTACTTGGTATATGTATATACACATAAAGTAGGTGAGTCCTACATTTTGTACTTTAACTTAGAACTAAAGAATTAAATTCTTGAAATAGGATATTGAACGCACAATCTTCTTGAATCTGGTATCTTATGCAACTCAACACTCATTACAGGGTAAATGTGTAAACTCATTCACTAAATCTAAAAAGCTAGAAATTCCCTTAAATATTCTACTCAAGTCTCTCTCAGACACATTTTCAGGTGGCACAATTCTGGTTCCTGATCCATCTCACCAAGAGGCAGATCAGGGTTAAGAAAGCCAAGTACTCAATGCAGCCCCACTCTGACCTCTAAATACCTGTCTGCTCACAGCTCACTAGAGCCCTTCGTATCCTGTATTCTAGTCATAACTTTTGTGACGACACATGAACATGCTTAGTAGTACTTTTCACAGTTCTGTGCTTTTCTCGCTCAGGTGTGAAATCCTCTTCCTCCCTTCCAGCCTTTAAGACTAAGCTCAAAGTTTTATATAGAACTTTCCCTAAACATGGTCCAATGTATACAATTGGTCTGTCCTTTGGGCTCCCATCGCATGTGACTTGTACCTATCTTATACTGCCTTATATTAAGTTAATGGTTTTACAAATGTATCTCAACCTTAAGATTGTAAGGCACTTGAAGAAAGACCATTTTTAGATTCTTAATTTAACATTATGTTAGCTGAGAGTGTTATACAGAGATATTTAATAATTTGATTAAAATGTTAATAAACCATCTGATTAGATGGACAAGTTAGAGTTGTACATAAATCTAAAGTACTTACCCTCTGCACCAACTCTCAAAGACAAATGACAGGTGCTAGCAGATTGCCTAAATGTCCAGGTAGATTTTAGAGCCGGGTGGAGGTACAAGAACTGATGAAAGGAAGAGTGGTGACAGGGCCACTCCAGGATGCTTTTTCTTTGTGCTGGGCTCAGCTAAGTAGGTCGGTTACCAGACAAAGGATGATTTGAAAGAGTTTTCAAATGCTTTCTGTCCAAAATGCCTCTTGCATATTATACTAATTGAAATGTCACCACTATTAGAGGCTCGTCCAGCACTATCCTTTCTTGAAAGGCAAATAGACCTGGGAAGGTAGTATGCTTTCCAAACACACCAGACTGCTGAATGCAAGTTGATAAGCAAATAGTGCAATGAGCCAACAAAGGGCCATGCCCGACTGCCGCGTCATAGGAAGGTTCTGACGAAGCAAAGTGAAGAGAAAGACTAGAGTCAGAATGGAAATAAGAGAAAAGGAAATGCTTAAAGAGATGCTGAATATGAGCCAACTTCACAAGTTGCCTGGGCTTGGCAGGACTCTAATCAGCAGTAAAGTGGCTGGCAGAGGATAAAGGGATATTTGCCACTGCGTCAGAATGGAGTGAAGGAGAATATCGTTGCCGTTAATTATGGAAGATGTTAGAGTAGCGAGGAGAGGGAAGTCAAGAGGGAATATAATGAGCTCCACCATGTGAGGAGACCAGGGAGAGGGTCTTCACCAGACCCTGACCATGCTGGCACCCTAATTGCAGACTTCCAGCCTCCAGAACTATAAGAAATAAATGTCCTTAAAATTACAAACAAAAACCAAAACAATATCCAGGTAATATATTATTGAACTGTACACTTGAAACCTATATAATTTTATTGACCAATCTCACCCCAATAAATTTAATAAAAAATAAAAATAAAAATAAGCAAAAAAGGAGGAAATATAATTAGGGCTTAACAAGGAACTGGCAACAGTGGAAGAGAAAGAACAGTGGAGATCGTGAACTAATTCAGATATTTATGAGAGTAGAGAGGAGGTGAAAAAAGAAGGCAAGGGACAGAGGCAAGACTGGTCTTAGGGAAGTGGCCATCATATCGCAGAAGTTAGCCTTTTCTCCCTTATCATCTTCTAATATCTTTATCTTTCATCATCTTGCCTTTTCTTCATCCTTCCCTGCATTCACATAGCGCCTCATCTCAGTTCTTAGCTACCTGTCTAGAAAGCAAATAGTCATAATAACACATGTGGTCTCACAGCCTTTCAGGCCAATCTTGGACTGTGCCCCAGCCTAATCCCAACTGTACAAAAATGAAGAAATTATTTCATCTTTCTCTTTATTTTCAAAATATAAAGCATTAAAAGTATAAAAGGTATTGGGCTGGTCCTTGTGTGGTTTCCAGTACTTTGGGGGAGGCAGAACTGAGTCCCCAGGAATGTGAGAACATCATCTCAAAAAGCTAGCATCGACTTCTACTGTGTCAAGTTCAACAGCCAACATCAAATATCTATGGATGTGTAGTAGGGCTTGGCTTGAGCTCCAGCTCTTGTGAAAGAATAGAGGTGGACACTGTTTTGAGAAGACAATTGAGCAAAAGAGGACCCAGCACCAGAAGAATCTGGTGGGAGAAGTGGGAAAGGGAAATATAAAAATCTTCCTCTCTTTTCTGCTACTGCGTAAGGACAGAGGCATGTGACCCCAGCAAAGTAGGTAGCAACTACTTGGAAACCATAAGGGAGAAGCCAGACCACCCCAGGGCTGGTTAACTAGCATGGTCAGGCAGTGGAATGCTAGTCATAAGAATGGAGACAAACTGCTCCAATTTCTGCGCAGCTTGTTTCCCGGTCTTTAGTACTTCCTCATGGTTTGTTTTCTCAAGGCTTTCATAATCCATGATGACCTTGTTCGTGATGAGGGAGAAGCCAAAGACTCGAAGTCCACAGTGCCTTGCAACTATAACTTCTGGTACTGTGCTCATGCCTAATGAGGAGAAAGAGAAAAACCAAGTGTCAGGGTCCTCAAATGACTCTTTTCCTCACCCTTTATTCATTAACCTCTATTCATTACCTCATTGACAATTTAACATCTCAAAAAACAACCAAGGAAGCAGCTAAATTAGTGTTGAGCTTAGGTTGCTTCTGTGTTGCTTGAAAGAGGAAAGCTTCAGAGGGCCTTACACATTTCTTATAAATGTTACCATTGCGATGCTTTTTTTCTATAACTGTCTGTGGAAATTTTGAAGTCGATTCTAATGATGTAGTTCCATCCTCCAGTCAAAGGTACAGAAGGTGGCTATGACATTTGTTAGAATAATCCTTAGAAGTAGCTATCAAATCATGGATAGGTCTTTAGCAATACAGCTGTTAAACTCTTTGATACTGTGTAGGGAGGTTTGATGCTACAACACATCAAATCTCACCACCTTAATATATTTCTGGAAATCAGTTTAATTTAATCTTCCCTTAAGTCAGATCCTCTCTCCATCCTATCAGGTCTATAATCTTTTACTCCTTCCCATCTCTATTTTATCGGATCCCTCCCGCTTCTAGTCTCCAGCCAAGTTTCCCTTCTCACCAACAGCATCTGCACCCAGTTGCTGCAGCAGACGAGACTCTGCCACAGTCTCATAGCTGGGGCCCGTCACCATAACGTAGGTGCCTTCCTGTAGCTCTCTCTGCTCTCCCATTTGTTTCCAGGTACTATGAGCCTTCTGCCTCATCTCCCGGTCATAGGCATCGGACATGGCAGGAAAACGAACTCCATACCTAGGGCATAGGTTGGATTATTTCAGAGATATGGAATATAGTGAGCTCTCTCCTAACTCCCAGATAGGTCCTTAAACTCTCCCATCTATAAACAAAGGAGCGAAACACATACCTTTCATCATTGGGCCCTATGAGAGGGTTCTCACCGCAAATACCAGGTAGGTTGATGTGATCGCGGATTAGCATGATGTCTCCAACCTCAAACTTGGGGTTGAGCCCTCCAGCTGCATTGGTGACCACGAGGGTGTGCACACCCAGAAGCTGGAAAACCCTCACTGGGAATGTCACCTTAGAAACAAAATATAAAAGATCAGAAAGCGTTCTTTAAAATTTCCCCAATCCACCATGCAGATATGCATGATATACACCATGAAAGAAGGAAACTAAAAATCTACCTTGCCCAGCTAGTTAGGTAATAAAGTAGGAGAACTCTTTCCTCCTCCAGATCCAACCAGGCCTATGATCCTGATTTACCTTCCAGAGCGGGTAGCCTTCATACAGGTGGAACCTGCCCTGCATCATCACACAGGCTCTGTCATTCAGGAACCCAAACACCAGTCGACCAGCATGACCTTGCACTGAATACAAAGAAAGGGAAATGAATGAGATGATGTTTTCATACAGCACATACCCATTTAGCACCTACTGTGAGCCAACTCACTGTGCTCAACATGTGAGGATGTAATTAAGCAAAAGAAGACATTATTATCTCCACTTTCAGAAAGTTTAAGTCTGGTAGAGACAGAGGTTAATCATAAGTTACAAATAAGTATATAAGTACATCCTGAGATTAGACCTATGAGGGTAAAGATGTTCAAATGAACATATATCAAGGAAAAGTCTTTTTAAAGAAATTTCAAAAGAATGAGAAAGCCATACTGCAAGAGAATAAAAGTGAACAACAACAACAAAAGAATAAGTGGGTAATAATGAATGCAGTGAACACAGTTATAGATCTCTTTTCCAAAATTTCCAAAATTCTCAAAAATGCATATTATTATTTATTACTCTAACTAAACTATATGTATCCATACTCCTGAAAGGGAGCTTATGGTATATTCTGCTTCCAAAAGAGGCTACTGAACAGGGAAAGGGGCTGAGTTAGAACTCATTCGAGTCTCCATTATGACACACAATTTCCTGTAGGAATACATACCCATGATGCAGCATGCAAAGATAACTCCCCACACAGATATAATATCCATTATTACCATTTTCTTTACCTGGCATTTCTCCTCTAATGGACGTGGTCAACCTATTCTTTAAGGAATGAATGGTCTGAGAGAGGGACCAAAACCAAGAGGAAGAGTTGAGAGATACTTAAGAGATAGAGGAGTTTATTTAAAATAAAAAATTGCCAATAATAGAGCAGAGGTGACACAGTTAGAAAAACCCAAGTAGAGTATAAATAATAAGTCGATAAAGTTTTAAAAAATTAATTCACTTATCACTTAATGCAGCGCCCTTCTCACTATGTGTAGGAGTGGCAGGTGGATCCAATGTCACTGTTATCTCCCTTAGAAAGTTCTGCTATCCCTGTCTCTTTAGTGTTTCCGTCTCCAATCCCCATTTCCACCTCCCTGCTCTGAACCCCCAGCCTTGCTCCAAATGGTTTAAAAAGTGTCTGTGAAAAATCTGTTAAAAGTCATAGCTTTCCAGGGAAAAGAAGGTGGAAATCCAAAAGAGTATTAAATTAGCCAAGGGAAGTTAGTTATCTGAGAAATTAATAAGTAAACCAAATAAATAACTCTTATCCTTTATTACCCTTATTTCACCTGGCCCTTTCCCAGGCCTTAGCCATACCACTTTCCAGCTGCTATTAGGATGCTGGATACATTATCCTCAGGTCCCAAGCTCTACTGTGCACAGAAGACGTCTGCCCTTTTCCCCCTCCAAAGGGTCAGTGTGCCAGGTTTTATGTATTCATGTATTATCTGTGTATTTGTCTGCAAGAACATGGTAGTCTGTGTGTTCATTTGTTGCTGTGCAGGAGGACATAGGACAGGGCAGGCCTGACTTTGTCATGGGAGGTTACAGGCACTGCTTTTTCCATTTAAGCTGCAGAATGATAGAAATGAGATGCATGTGTGAACATGTGGTGACCATGGTATGTATGGGGATGATGTTGTAGAGGTTTAAGGAGCTCTGAGTCGTTAAAGCATAGGAAATGTGTTATCATATATTACCATTAACACACACATGCCCTGTCTATTATGAAATTTCTACTAGGGGAATTTCCTTCTAAAGTCATTCTGATTCATGGTGGCCTTTTTTCCTCTCTTACAACAGTTATTTTTAGTCCAATGCTATAGAGGATAACCAGGTCTGGACAGAAGCATTGCCCTACCATCAGAATCTCATCAAGCTCCCTTGGTCCCATACGTCTCTCCTTGCTAGCCAGTACCTGTACTTTGGGGGAAGTTTGGTATCTCACTGTAGTCAAAGATCTGGGTCTGAGTTAATTTATTAGTCAAACCTCCTAACCCAGAACCGCAGATCACTGCCACTTGAGGTCGGTGCTTGGTGTGGGACAGAAGCCATTCTGCAGTGTACTGACAATCTTCATATGTGAGTCTAGGAAAAAAGAAAAATCAAGGTGACTTTTGCTCCCATCTGAAGGGCATCATAGACTAATGCCCTTTAGTGCAGAAAGGCTGGCAGGTTTACTGAGGTGGTGGGGGACAAAGAAGTTGACTGAAGAGCTACGCTCTCTCAGGAGAGGCCACACTAAGCGCATCCGCCCACCCACTCCTCTTTCTGAATCAGACCCACTGAAAGTCTGATATGAAATTCATTTCAGACTCTGACAAAAGTTAATGACATCTATGTTTCCACCACCAGCCCCAACTCCACTTTTGCTACCACTGTCAGGTTTTATAGCTCTCCTTATGACAGAGATTTAGAGAGGAAAGGGTCACAGTGTCTACAGAAGTACAGTTGAAATAATCAATTCATGGAGGGTAAAGAGCTCCACCTATCTTACAGGCTCAGTTTAAAAATTAATTAAAACTGCTACTAATAAGCTCCAAAGATCTATTACTCCATAGATCAAGGTTCAGCTCCATAGCTCTTGAATCTTTCTTCCACTTTCCTCTCTGCTCTGTTCTCCTCCTTGCCTTCTCTCATCTTTTCTTCTCTTCATCAAGCTTCTTTGCCCTTCAGAGACTTAAGGACATACACTTACCCAGAACTCATACGTCCCAAAAAAATCAACCTAAATTTTTTCTCAGAAGTCCAGTCCAATTCTCTCACATCCATCGGGAAAGACCAAAGATTGAAGGGAAAAAAAAAGTGAAACTGAACTGAATGGAAGTAACCGCGCCTCTAAAGGAAATTCTTTCCTTAAAAGCACAGCCTTTGAAACCAGGTGACACTACAATAAACCAGGCTACTCTCAGGAAGCAGCTGGGTAAAGGACAAGGGTGAAGGCTAGAGGCAATAGAGCTGGGCCACAGAATGGAGAAGAGAAGCAATAAAATGGTAAAAAGTTAATCAAATACCATCAACAGATGGGAAAGGAAATGAAATGAAAGAAATGTGAACACCTAGCATATCTAGCCACAGTTTACAGGACTTTCTCATTGGCCATCAGTTCCACAAGAACACCTTCGATCCCTGGGCATCCCAAAGCCAGTGATCCCTAACCCTGCAGACTTGGACTGGGATTTCCAGGACCAAAGCAGAGAAGGCTTTTCAAAGGTGTGGGTTGGGGGAGTGGGCAGGATCTGCTGCTGAGCTCACTGAAAAAGGATTTTCTTCTCTCCTTGGAGAGTCCATTTCCAATTTAATTGGACCGCCAACGTGGAGGGAAGGGAGTTGTTGGCGAGGGACGTGAGCAAGTTCTCCTTTGTTGGGACTCTAGATATGAGCACCAAAGCTCCTCTCGGCTTTACCTAGACTCTGGAATGGGAATCTGTGAAGAGCACATGGGTGAGAAGACCGTTTTGGGGGCCGGGGGGAAGGGGAAAAGAGAGGTATTCTTCTCCCCGTTTCCCAATCACTTGCACCCCAAACGCGCGCACAAACACACACCGGCTACTTTTTCGAGTAGACTTCACTGTACTAAGCCGTCCCCTTCCTGCTCCAGTGGCGCCACTCCACCTCGATTCTCGCGTGCGCCGCTATCGGCGCGGGCTGCCCGCCTGCTCTGCTGCCTTATCCCTGACACCGGGCTCCGTGCCAGGCCTCTCGGCATCTCCAGGGCCTCGCTCCCTCTCTCAGACCCCTCCGGGCCCAGAGTGCCAGGTTTCCAAGTCCCCGTGACAGCCATTTCTTCCCGCGCTCCCCAGCGGTTCCCCGGGCCTGGGGCCCGCCTCACCGTTTCTCCATGTTTCCGCCGACACCCTCTAGATGAGCCTGACCTTCTCAACTCGGTTCTGCTCTGCTAAACGACACCGCGGTCTCCCGTCCTGTCTGCACAGATAGTGCACTATCTGCCGAGCGCTGGCTTATATCTCCAGCCCGGGAGTCCCCAGCCAATGGCAGCGGAGCAGGCGGGTCGGCCCCATCTCCATGGCGACACACCCTGATTTAATCTCCAGAAGCTAGGCCGTTAACCTACTCCAAGTTCTTCTCAGCACTAGACCCTTTC
>NW_006441068.1:234152-275996 GCF_000325575.1 Pteropus alecto | reverse complement strand
CACCCCCGCCCCACCCACTACCCCCACCACCACCCCCAACCCCGGCTGGGTGGCGGATTAGAAGGGCATTCGGCATTTCATCCCTGCACCGATTCTGGTCCGTAAAACTTGGTTTTCCGGCAAGGAAGTCTATGCCGGAAGAGGACTAGAAGCCAGAGAGGGAATCCCCTAACCATCCCTCCCCCATCTATCTGCAACTCCATTCCAAGTTGTGTCTGCAGCAAACCGTGAGAGATTTAAAAAGAAAAAATTTATACCTTAGACCGTGCAACCACAGAATAAAATTAAGCCTACGTTTGAGTTGTTTCCTGGACAAAGGAAACAGGGTCGACCCTAGCAACATTGCTGACCTGGAAGTTACAGAATTGGGGAGAACGTATCAGGGGTCTAAATCTAGGCCCAGACCCGGAGAAGAAAAAGTTCTAGGCGAAAGAATTCCTAGATCTTCTGCACAGACAAGGAGTGGGGATAAGACCGGAAAACGCAGACAGTCTCTTGATTTAACACAATACTGGATCCAAGCAATACGGATAACTAGAGAACGACTCCTCTCAAGAGGAAAATTCCAGTAAAAGAACTACACAATATAACCTCTTTGTAAGAATTCAGCTATTTCCTCTCCCCTCTTTTATAACTTTAACTAGCTTCATATAAAATCACAAATCAATGGCACTTACTTATCTATTGGAATCCTTCACATGTTTCCACTCTCCTAAACTCTAATCTTTCCTGCTTGCCATTTTACCCATCACCGTGGCCCAAGCCATTGTTTCTCAGCCCTGTTTCTCTCTCATTCGTGTAAGAAATATTTATTGAACATCAATTATGTACCAGAACTGTTTTAGTGCTAAGGACATAGGAGTAAATACAATATATATATAAATAAAAAATTATATATATAAAGTATTATTATTATTACTATCCTTATTCACCCATAATTTTAATGAAGATAATAGAGCAATCTAAAGTAAATATTAGTGATCTTAATAATGGGACTATAAAGTATTGAAACATTGAAAGCATGATTTTAAAAGATGAGTAAGCGCTGTCTCAGGTAAAATCCAGCCTAAGGAAATATCTATCCAATTCGGTTGCTGAAAGATATTTTTTTTTCACCATCCCAAATCCAAACCAGCTTACACAAAAGATATTATATCTGAGAAAGTGCAAACTTAATCAATTGATTTCAATGGACTCTGTCTAAAGTAAGTGTATGTGAACCCAAAAATGATGATCTGCAATATATCTGCAAAAGGAAAATTGAGGGACAGGCTCAGTCTTCTTCGTGTTTCTCCAACATCACATAGGGAAGAGTCTGCAGTATATATAAATATTCCAGTCACCAAAGAAATATACTGTTTCTTTGTACTGTGACAGGCAAGGACAGTTTACCAGACCAGGGTGCCGTACCCTTCAGAACTACACAACAAACTTTATTCTGAATTCAAGTTCAGCAACCAAGGTTCTGCATAATCACTTGAGTACCCAATCTCTTTCATCTCAGATTCACCAATGGCCCAGAGAGGAGTCTACTTTTTGAGGCTCAGCAGGTCTCCTCAGACCACATCTTTATCTTGTGGTCTAGTCCACAAGAGGGCCCAGGCTCTTGGTTGCATCAAACCCTACTTGGGTCCTGTCCTACCCCTAACCTTGGTTTGTTTACATCTTTTTGCTTCCCTCACAGGTTTTGACCTTTAAAGTATACAGACAGATTCAAGTGGTGTGTGTGTGCATCTGCTGTACTGTGAATACTGGTATACAGCAGATACTTAATGGTTGAAAATATAAAATGCCTGTTAAATGTTTATTATATCTGTTTAGGTCATGTTAACCTAAAAATAAAAGGCCATAGTGAGAGGCAAACAAGTGTTTATTTGAGATCCAAAAGAAGAGCTATTCAAGAAGCACTCACTGATTCAGGCAGAAACGAAACAGAAGGTGAAGGGAAGGGGTATTTATGAAAAAAGAAAGGGGAATAATTACTTGATTAGAAGGAATTTCTATAGGTGTAGATAAGCTAATACAGTGATGCTAATTTTAAAGAATGTTTTAAATTTTCAGTCCTATAGTCACAATATCTGCTTTCTTGTTATCTTTGGAAACAGTTGCTTGGAATACAGTGCTGCTTTAGGCCCAAAGGTTATTTTGTCCAGTTTTAACATTTCAAAGGTTTAAGGAATAAAACATGCAAGGCAGTGCCTCTGCAATGGTAGCTCCAACTGCATTTTAAAGTGGCTTCATTTATATTATTTTTTACAGCCATCTCAAGCCAAGTTCCCATACTCTATTCCTTTATGACCATTTTGATCTGTTTTTAGCACTCCAGTCTAGCCGTTCTCAATTTCTTAGTTTATAGTATGCTTAGTATCTCAGCAATTATTTACAGCATCCCTAGGTCAAAAGAAACACCTAACAGTTTTGCTTTTTAAGTGGTTGGCTCCTAACGGCTTAGTAACCATTTTTAAAAAATAATACAAGTCAGAAGAAAAAATTATTTTTTTCTTGAAAAGGCAATAAATAGTTACTAATGGAATGTATATGCCTGTTGGACACTGCACAACTTCTCAAACCTTGGAATACAACACTGCTATCCCCATTTCCTGTTCTGTGCTGATTTTCACACAGTACTTACTTTTTTTTTTATCAAAGGGATATCCTAAAACCTAGCTTCACAAAGATATTTTGAAATCAAAAGGAATAGCACAATCTAATGTTCAAATTGTGAATTACCTCATGCTAAGTAGTTTGTATGGTATACAAGAAATGTTGATTATTGCTGTATTTCCTTTAAAATTTTTAAATATACCATGGTGGGTGCCACTATGAATTTGTACCTTGGCACAGGGTTTGGGAACTACGGCCCTAGTCATTCTATGCCACCTCCTTATCTTGAATCTATGTCATGTAAATGAGTGGAGTCTGTAATCAAGCTATTTGTGTATGAGTTCTGTCTCCACCCCTTATTTACCAGCTATGTGATCCAAGGCAAGTAAAATTCCCACTCTGCCTGCTTTCTTGTCTGTAAAATGGTGATAATAATAGTACCTACTGTTGTTGCAAGGATTATATAAAATGCTTGCAAAGTGTTTAGATAAATGCCTAGAATTAGAGTAAGCACACAGTAAATTTTGGCTAATATTATTATTCTCCATCATCCCTTTTTCTTTTTTATTTCTCTAGACCCACCTAACCATGAATTGGATCAGAAGAAAAACTAGAGCCTATAAATAGCAATTCTAATTCTGCACTGATTATAGCCCATTACTGCCTTACTACCGTTTCTTCTATCTTCTTATTATCCTCTTTTTCTAACCTCTAATTGACTCCCATCCAGGCACATACTGAGTAACACACCTATCCTCCACACTCAAGGTGGAGGAAACTGAAGAACAGATGCAGAAGATTTTAAGTCACTCAGCATTGCCTTATACAGCAGGGAGATGTCTCCAGATAGTGACTCCCAACATCAACATTTATAGAAATAGGCTCAAGATAACTTAGGAGAGAAACCTATTTTGTTCATTTTCTCTCGACTGAGATCTCTCATTCTGTCAAGACCACAAGATAGATGTTCTTGTCTATAAACACCTACCCCCCCCCACCAAAAATCTTTGACCCTCCATTTTCTCTAATTCCTGAAATTAAAATATAATTTTATTTTAGTTCTTTTTCCTGTTAAAAGGATCACTTTTATTTCTCTTCTCTAAGGGTTAGATCCCTATCTTGTCTCACTCAGTGGCAGGAACGGAGTGGACATAAAAAGACTAACTTAATACCCGTAATTCCAAATACCTTTACTTCCAGTCTACAATTAAAAGGAAAGGCAAAGAACTGAGTACAGGAAGGGCATGGAACAAAAGGGAGCAAAGGTTTACTGTAATAAGTAGAAATTAATCCTTTAGAACTAGACCATACCCTTCCCCACCCCATCCAACCCCCATACTACCCCTCATCTTGGTTAACTCACTCTGTATATTACCAAAATATTATTTGCCCTAGATATGGAGTAAGGGACTGTGTTGTTTTCACCCAGGTAGTAAACTACCACTCCAGGAAAGGGAAAAGAAGAAATAGGGTATGTGGGAAAAAAAAACAAAGAAAATTTAGACACTGTTGGCCACATAAGCCAGGTAGATGTTTTCCACCTCATTTTCTGCCCATTCACACATTTGGTAGTTACCATTTGGTTGGAAGCCTGAAGAAAAAATGCTTCCAAATCTTTAGAGTTTTTTTCTATACAATCTCATGTTGTGGACTGTTATAAAGTGTTCCCTCGAAATTCATATTATGAAACCCTAACCCCGATGTGGCTATATTTGGAGATAGGGCCTTTTAAAAGGTAATTAAAGTTAAATGAGGTCATAAGGGGCCCTAATTCAATATGACTGCTGTCCTTATAAGAAATAGAAGAGACAGCGGGATGTGTGCCCACAGAGAAAAGACCATCTGAGGACACAGAGGAGAACGTGGCTATCTCCAAGCAAAGGAGAGAGGCATGCTGACACCTTGATCTTGGACTTTAAGCTTCCAGAACTGTGAGAAAATAAATTTCTGTTGTTTAAGCCACCTAGTCATGGAAGACCTAGCAAACCAATAGATTTCAATAGCCTGATTTTTCTCAATCTAAGTGAGAAGACCCCACCCAATAAATAAGATACCTAGTACCAGCGGTAATATTGAAATGATTTACCTATATAGTACAGGTACCAACCAATCAAAAACAACGCCAGCCTTAAACAACTGATGCTGGTTGCACTGGAGTGCCCCAACTGAATATCCACCCTACTTGAGACTGCAGCTGACAATATTGCTTAATATACAAATTTCCTCAAGATGGGACTTAAGTTAATTAATTGATTGATTGCCATTTATCAAGCAACTTCTACATTTCAGGCATTGAGTATAAAAAGACTCTGTCTAAATACTGTGCATTCTACTACATCTGTGCTTCTGCCCTTTTTAATCTGCCTAGCAGAAGATATGAGTGTAATAGCATTAAACCATAGTCAGAAGACCTGGACTTTTAGTCCCATTTCAATCTCTCACTTAGCTTAAGTGACTCTAGTTTACAGAGCCTCAGTTTTCATATCAATAAAATAAAGATAGTCTTGTCTTCCCTATCCATCTCATAGTGGCTTTTGAAATAAATGAATATAGATATAAAAGTGTTTTATTAACTATGAGAAAATTACAAATATTAGCATTACTTTTTGCATTTTTCTGCCAATTGACCTCAAGACAGAGCTCAACTTCAAGTTATCCACACACAACAATATAATAATCCTTCTTTATATTTTGAAAGTTTTCTCTGTCTGCTCTGGCTAGAAGAGATTTCTTCTATCCCTGAACTTACATGATACTGTTTAATTCATTTGTTATGAAGCATGTGTTGAATCATGAATTTCTAGTAGTTTTTTTTTTCATGTAATAAAAGATTACTAGTGCTGATATTTTATACATGAATTTTTACATTATTATGTCTCCCTACCCAGGGTGTAAGTTTCTTAAGGAGTGTCTTTCACAAAGAATAGATATTTAACAAATATTTGTAGAAGTAGTGATTGCTGAAATTCTACCATTTACAGTAGGTTAAAAAACATGGCCACAATATTTTGCAGCTCCTCCCACCAAGATTTGAAATCCAGTTCTCCACACCTTGAATCCGTGTAGGCCTTGTGACTTGCTATGACTCTAGAATGTAGTAGGAATGATGATCTAAAGATGCCTTTCAGCTTTTCTTTTCACTCTCTTGGACCATCATTCTAAGTATCACCATGCTATAAAGAAGCCTAGTCAATGCAGCACATACAACTACCAGACATGTGAGTGAGATCATCTTTTTCCACTAAGTTTTTCCCAGTTACCTCTAACTGCACTCTCATGAATGAACCAAGAAGAGACCAGTAAAAGAACCACTCAGCCAACTCACAGAATCAATAGGAAAAAACACATCATTTTCTGTGGGTGTTGTCCATTATGCAGAAATAGATAACTGAAGATCAGAAGAAGTATTCCTCTCCTCCATGCTGATAGATTTTTTTTTTTTTTCCCTACTTCTTTTATGGCCCTTCTCACAAATTACCTTGCTTTCTGGACATGTATCTTCTGACCACTGCCAGATTATAATGTCCCTAAGGGTGAGACAGAATTTATTGATCTTAGCTCTCTCCTAAATTACTGTGTCCAGAACTATAGGTAGTGGATGATGAGTCCATTTGCAGAATAAGTGATGGCTCCTTCCAAAGGAGTCTTGGAACATAAATCCCAAAGGAATTTATTAAATTACATAAACAAATATATTATTTAGTATAAGACATTTTTATCATGAGAGCACTTTAGAGAGCCATTGTCCTTCCCTTAACCCTGTCCCACACTTGGATGGGCAGAGGTTAGTTTGGCATTAAAAGAGATCTTTAACAGGACATATTCAGGGATTATTCCAGCACATCTTCCTTCAGTGCCTCACATAGCTGTCAGAAAGAACATTCATTCTATTGGTTAACGTTTACTTCTCCATTTACTTCTCTAGCCACACATCCCTATATTTCACCTATAAGAGCCCAAACTACTAAAAAAGTAAGCCATTCTACTCATCTGCCCCTAGAGGATCCTTCATACTGTATTCAATTCTCCATCTCTCCTACATTTTTATACGGATAAAACTAGATTTAAATGAACATCAATATGGCTTTTGTAAGTGTGGGGACAGTCACAAAAGACAGGTTTTGGAATGTATATGCAACAGAGGTGCAAATAATGAACCTACTCTACCCCAGAGTGAACACTTGAGCATCTGTATGACAGACACAACAAAAAAGAGCAGAAAGAACTGCAGACTGGTCTGTCCCCCTGTAGAGATACAATCCCTTCCTCATTTTGTATTCGGAGGTTCCTTAAATGTCTTTAAATGTCTGTGGAAACTAATTAGTGGAAGGATCCTTGCTTCTATGTAGAAGCTGACCTGGGAAAACTGTGTCTAAACACGGAAGCCAGGTGAAGTCTCTAGCCCCTGTAGCAGCCATAATGGCTGGAATAGCAGTAGTACCTTTATTATTAAATATTTGGGGTGGGTTGCACTTTCCTCAATATTAGGTTCAGGGGAGAGGCTCCTAGCTAAACTGGTCCTGGTCCTTAAAAATTGTTTTTTCAATTCCTTGTTGCCTCTCAGATGTAAGACAATCTAAGACCCACAGTTTGGGCTATGACATGGGGGGAAACCCAGATGTAGTTCAGATTCCCATAAAGGCCACACGAGGTTGGGAGAAAGGGGTGGTGGGACATTAACCCCAAGGTTTGGGTTCAGCGGTTACTGATAGACTTTCAGTGTTCTGCTTTGGTTTCTGGTAAGGGTAAGAAAGGACCCTCAGCTGAGGGGTTCTTTAGAAAAAGGCAGCCATCCCAGCATTATTCTCAGTCAAGGAGCCCCTACATTTAACAGACCTGAACTATAATATTCTCATTCGTAGCAATCAGATATTTCCCAAAAGCTGGAACCATCTCCGTTTGACCTCCCGGTACTCTCTTCTATGACAATGAGGCCTTCCCATACTGTATTGGCTTAACTAAAAGAAATTACTTCAGTAACGCTATAAAACGAAGATTCTCTAAGTTGAGTTCTTTTTACTCTATCATCCACCATTAATCCCAGAATAATAGCCTACTCATCCTGCGTTTAGAGAAATCCTCCTAAATTATTCTTTCCATAACAAAGACCCGTTCACCTCTACTGATTGCCCCTGCTCTACCCGGAAACGCCCAACAAAGTTGAAACAACAAAAAACTTAGTGGAACAAGATGATCTCACTACCAACAAAGAGTTCCTTTCAACTGGGGGATGGGGGGACCTACACATTTCATTTCTGTCTGGGTACCTACTTAGCAGAGCACCTTAGTAGGTTTGAAAAGTAGTCTTGGCTGCTGTACAATATGAGTATGGATGAATATGGATAAACAGGAGAGTGGGTATGTGGATTGGCTGTATGTTTAAATGCCTGAGCTGCTTAATAAGATCTTTTCCAATACTTGTCAGAGCAACCTCCGTTGCAGTCTCCTGGCTGGGGGTAAAGTCGAGTCTTTAGAACGTCTAAAGACTGTTTTATTTGACAAACAAGGTGAGATAAAAATATCCTTGGACTTGATTAACTCAATCAAAAGCCATTTATTGTGCTTACGTGTTTGGGAGTGTGGGATCACAAAATTGAGTAAAACGCTAAGATCTCCTTAAAAGGTAATTTCACAATCTAATCAGGGATAGGAGTAGGATGGAGACTGCAAAAGCCAGTCTCATATCCTGTTCCAGAAGAGACTCCATGAAGAAAGAGTAGGGTAATAATCTTAATATTTTAATCCATTTCCCCTTAGTGCAGCTTTTCTCTTGACTTTTTACATGTATTTCTTTGAGTGTCTAAGGGCTGCCTACGGTTCCTCCTCCCACTGCTCAGAACTGCCCAAGCTCGGGTACTCTCTCACTGCCGGCTCCTTGAGCCACGCCTCCGAGTTCTGGCGCTAAATTCGGGCCAATAAAGTTGCACCCCAACGATCACAGGATGAGGGAAAGGAAGACTCCAGCCAATGGGAGGCCAACTTTAACCGCAAAAGAGGGAGAAAAACCTTTTAGTAGTCTTTGGACCAATAAGGAGCAATGATTACGCGCCCGCTCTAGATGAATACCAGAGAATGCCCGGCTTCCTGCAACACGTGACTAGTTAGCCTGGCAGCCCGGCCCCACCGCCTGGTCTGTAGGTAGCGCGATGGACTACGCTTCCAATGGTTTGCGGAACCTCCCGTCACGTGCAGTTTTTGCAAGCCCAGCGGCCTTCCGGAAGGTCATGTGACAGTTGACGTTATTGTGACGCTCCCCAATGGAAATCAAGAGCTACCTTCACAGGACAGGAATTGGTTTCTCTCCACGAATAATAGCCCCGCGGGGGCAGGGATATCCTATCACGTGCTGCGGGATGGATTGGGGCGGGGCAGGCCACTGGTTGCGGGGCGAGCTGGGCGCGAGGCGCGCAGGCGCCTTGGGGACCCGGTAGCGGCGGTGGCAGTGGCTGCGGCGACGGGATCCTTGGCCGAAACTGAAGGCGGTGGTGGCGGCCATGGCGGCCGATGGAGAGCGATCCCCGCTGCTCTCCGAGCCCATCGATGGTGGTGCTGGCGGCAATGGATTAGTGGGACCAGGCGGGAGTGGGGCTGGGCCCGGGGGAGGCCTGACCCCCTCCGCACCACCGTACGGAGCCGGTAAACATACCCCGCCCCAGGGTAAGCCCGGGCGGGTCCGAGGTGTTCCCTGGGGGTACTCTGAGAGGTGGGAGGGGCGGGGCCGCGGGCGGAGGCGGGGCCCAAGCTCCAGGTGCAGAGCTTCTGCACCTGTGACAGAGTGAGGCTTCCTGCTTTCCGCAATTGTGACCGTAGCTTGGGGACGGAAGGGGGGTTCTGAGGAAACTGATCGAAGCACGGATTATAAGAAGCTCGCCGAGTTTGGTCAGAGGGTTGAGGACCAGAAAGAGTTCCATGACCCCGTGGAGCATCAGAGGGGGTGACTGCTAGTGATGACAGACCTTTTTACCTTCCTCTTCAGCATTTCCCCCATTCCCTGAGGGACATCCAGCCGTGTTGCCTGGGGAGGACCCACCCCCCTACTCACCCTTGACTAGCCCGGACAGTGGGAATGCTCCCATGATCACCTGCCGAGTCTGCCAGTCTCTCATCAACGTGGAAGGCAAGATGCATCAGCATGTAGTCAAATGTGGCGTCTGCAATGAAGCCACTGTGAGTTATGCATATCAATGAAACGGGCCCTGTTTCCTGGATCCTCTTTCTGATTCCTTGATTCTAGACCTTGATCGTCAGCCAAGCACTCTTCATGAAACGCAGGTTTCAGTTCCAGGAGTCTCACACAGCCATTTCCCCAGAAGCTAATGTTTACCATCCGTCACCTTCATACCTATACCAAACACATAAGCCTAGTTTTCATTTTTCAGTCACATGCTGTATGCCTTTCTTTCATTTCTGTGTCCTGGCTAAGACCTTATCTATCTGATCTCTGAAGGTGTTTTGGAGGAAATGAAAGGGATTGGGAATAGACGTTTGCTTACCAATATCCTCGTTTTTCTCTAGCCAATCAAGAATGCACCCCCAGGGAAAAAATATGTTCGATGCCCTTGTAACTGTCTCCTTATCTGCAAAGTAACTTCCCAGCGGATTGCCTGCCCTCGACCCTACTGGTAAGAGGCATAGGTGGGAAAGGCATCAGTGGGAAATTTGGAAAGCCAAAAGAAGATGAATATTTTAGAGAATGTCAAGGTGAGAGAGCCAGTGCTTACTTAGAAGGAGAAAAAGCTAAGAACTATTGTGCCTCTAGAATGTTACAGCCATCTTTCTCATCTGTCAATAAAAAGATTAGGATGGACTAGTGTCCTTTAGAATGGAGCGTTTTGGACACTCAATTATCCTGAGATAAAAGGGAAATTAGAGACCTATAGTTTAAGCAGAGTATCTTAAACATACAGAGAAGTAGAGGAACTTAGGCAGGGAGTGGGGGGTATGAAGGAGGGATAGTGTAGGGATCTTTAGGATTAAAAACTTTTTAAACATAGTCTTTTCCTTGTACAGCAAAAGAATCATCAACCTGGGGCCTGTGCACCCAGGACCTCTGAGTCCAGAACAACAACCTGTAGGTGTCAGGGTCATCTGTGGACATTGCAAGAATACTTTTCTGGTGAGGAGGGGTATTGGGAAACCCTGGCCAAACAAACAAACAAACAAACAAACAAACCCAAGAGGAATTGTGAATATATTTCCAGTTTATGATAATGAATCCTGAACAGGTCTGTTCTATGAGGACCCATTTCCCATCCTCCCCTGCCCCAGGACTCTCATTGAAGATGACCTTGCTTATACTATTAATTGGTTTTCCCTTTTATCTTTCTCCATAGTGGACGGAGTTCACAGACCGAACCTTGGCCCGTTGCCCTCACTGCAGGAAAGTGTAAGTGATTAGAGAGTGGCATCATTGAGCTGGTAATCAGGTAATGTGTAGAGTAAAAATTACAGAGCCATTGCAAGCATCCATTTCTGTTTGCTTCCCACAGGTCATCTATTGGGCGCAGATATCCACGAAAGAGGTGTATCTGCTGCTTCTTGCTTGGCTTACTCTTGGCAGTCACTGCCACTGGCCTTGCCGTGAGTAACTATGATCCAGCCCCTTTCATTCTCCAGTCTCATCTCTGTAGACTAAGATTTGGGAATAGGTATCTTAAAAAAAGTAAAAGAAATCAAGGGATTTTATTTTGTGTTTTAATGTATAGATGAAGTTAAAGGTAATTGATAAACAGTTTTCATTGTTTTATAGGAATAAAAAACAGCCATCTTCTTTATGCAGAGGGTAGGACAGAAGAGAAATAGCTTAAATTAGGAGTTGCTCTTAGAAAACCTAGTGCAATTGTGAGACATTAAGAAAAACTGACATGTTTGGGATTGTAAGAATAATTTCCTGCTTAAGAGTGAAGGGAGCTGAACTGGGCCTTTAAGTAGGTCCCTGAAGGTGGCTACACATGGATAGGCAACAGGGACTGAAGTTTGGATTTTTTATTACTGTTACTAGGGATCCTAGAAAGTGGTGAGAGATCAAGAGTAACCTCATCTTTCTTTTTCTCCATCAGTTTGGGACATGGAAGCATGCACAGCAATATGGAGGCATCTATGCAGCCTGGGCATTTGTGATCCTGTTGGCTGTGCTGTGTTTGGGGCGGGCCTTCTATTGGGCCTGTATGAAGGTCAGCCACCCTGTCCAGAACTTCTCCTGAGCCCCATGATCACCCACAGACTGTGCCTGGCCCCTTCCTGGTGGGGACAGTGACACTACAAAGGGAACCATAATCAAAGGCTCCCTGGGCTTCTATAAGGGAAGCCAAGCAGCTGCCTTCCTTTTCCCTGGCGAGAGGTAGGAAGGGACCAGGCCCTCACCTAGGTTTGGAGGGGTAGAAAAGGCCACTGTTGGCCTGGCCACCTGCTTTCCTCCAAGAGTTGCTATGTTTAGGGTGAGGTAGGTGAAATGTTGCCCCTAAACCTGGGTCATAAAAGATGGTTCTAGCCATGTCCTTCCTATGTGCTCCCTGAGAGCCATTCCTGTCCCTTACACATTCCAGGGCAGGGTGGGGGTGGGTAGCCCTGGGGGTTTCCCTCCCTCTTGTGTACCATTAGGACCTTGCTGCTGCTATTGCACTTCACCAGGGGCTGGCTCTGGCCTCAGTACCCTCAGTCTCCTCCCCCCATTCCATGTCCTATGGGGGTGGGGTCAGCCGCTGCTCTGTACAGAACCACAGGAACTGATATGTATATAACTATTTAATATGGGGAATGTCCCCCTAGTCCTGTGTTTCCCTTAATTCCTCCTTCCAACCTTACTCCCCAGTGTATTTAACTGGGCTGGGTAGGGTTGCTCTGTTGTGGGGGAGGTTAGGGATTCATCCTGTGCTTGTAAATAAATAAGGTCGTGACTACCCTTTTCCAGTTGTTAATCTGTATGTACAAAAAAAGAGGGGAATTTGTAGCCCCACAGAAGGGTAGAATACAAAGACAGCAAAGTTGAAATTATGGCTCTTTATTTTCACGTGGACAATTCAAAAGAAGTCATCAGTAGCTTTTGTTGAATGTAAAAAACACACACACACACACATACACACACAAATACCTTGAGCTTAAAGGAAACCTGTCACTAGGAGCCTGGTTGAAGGATTCATATTTTTAGAAGGGAAATGCAGTGCAGAATTTTTTAGAGAGCAATTTTTAAAGAAGTTTGGCAGAAGGTGGGGGCGGGGGCAAGGAGTTTTAAAGCTAGTTTTAGAGGCTTACTTCCTAGGCTCAAAGTGATTTAGGAGAGGTATCACAGTGCTAGGTATAGGGTGATGGGACAGTGGTCACTGCCCAGGGCCTTGGAACGGATCTTGCTGTCACACAATGCAGGTAACAGAGAGTGAGACACCAAAAAGTAATCAAGGCGCCAACCAACGTTTTTGGATCGAGCATTCATCATGTAGGTCCAAAAGGTATAGGCATAGGCTGTGTTGGGGTAGAGGTGCCGGAAACTGTCAGCCAGTGGCACAGCCTGCAGCAGTTCCCCGAAGCCTTGCCGTTCTTGTGGAGTGAAGCCAGCATTCTTTTTGTTTCCCTTGGGGTTTCGAAGGTCAATTTCTTCATGAGCCACATTGAGATCCCCACATAGCACAAGAGGCTTGCGGGAAGCCAAGCCCTTCAGAAACCTGCGAAAGGCTTCATCCCAGCGCTGCCGGTACTCAAGGCGCACCAGACCTCGGCCCGCATTAGGTACATAGGCTGTTACCAGCACAAATGCATCAAATTCAGCCACAATCACTCGGCCTTCCTGGTCATGTTCCTCTTCACCTACAAAAATGATAAAACAGTAACAGCTTTAAGTATAAGAAAAAAGAGGGAAGAAAGGAATCAAGAATTGAGGCAGGGGTAGGGTATAAGCTATTGGTTTTGAAGACCTCGGGCATAAGGAATCAAGGGTCTCACCAATGCCATAGGAGACTTTGAGTGGGCACTGGCGGGAGAGTAGGCCCACACCACTGTACCCTTCCTTGTCTGAAGGAGCTGACCAGTACTGATGGGATAGACCAGGCAGATCTTGAAGTTCAGCCGGTAGTTTATTCTCTGAACATTTGGTCTCTTGCAGGCACAGGATATCTGGGGCTTCTTCCTTTACCCACTGTGAAATAAAATGTATAAAAAGTAGTATCAATTCAGCAGACATTGAAGCATCTGTGCCAAATACTAGATATACACAGGTGAAACAGTCCCTGTGCATAAAGTGTGTACAGTCTAGCAACACGGTATTTAAACAGTTATAAGTGGTAACTAATGGAAGGCCATAAGACTTAGTGCAACACTGAGGAGACTGTGTTTTTGTTTTTTTCCTATAGATAGTGGATAGCTAAGACTTTTTGAGCATTAGATATTTCTAAAGTTTTATTAAATGTATTGAGGTGACATTGGTTAATAGGATTATGTTTCTATAATACATCATCTTTATACTGCATTGTGTTAACATAGTTATTTAAATAGAGAATATGTTGGAGATAAAATGGAATAAGTTCAGTAACAAGGTTTTTTCAACTTGCTGAGAAAGAGATGAAAACATTAAACATTTAAGACAATGGCAAAAGAATTGAAGGAATAGTTACGCAGGAAACAGTTGATATGACTTGGTGAAGCCCCTCCTTGTACATCCACTAGAAAACTACCAAGGATAAACTCCCCCACACAAGCTGGAGACTAAAATGTGAAAAGGTGATTAAACCTCAAGATCATTCAATACTAAAGAATGTCTCTTCCCCTCCTTGAATTCCACTCACATCTAAACCTTTCTTCTTAATCCAGGCTCGAAGTCCATCCACATTCCAGGAGCAGATCTTGAGTGTGGCTGATTTGCCACTGGGTGAGGTTTTCTGATCTGGGGGGTCCTCATACAGGGCTGGCCCCTCTCCTGCTGCCTCTTTTTCGTTTTTCTTTGCTCCTACTCCCACTTTACTCTTCTTGGCCTCTGGCTCTATAAAATAAGTAATACACAATAATAAAAGTTGACGGTATCCAACTTTCACCCGGAGTTAACTATAAACTCACCGAGAGCCTATAGTTGCCGCTACTTTTTCACAAGCTGCAAAAGCGCAGTGCGTCGGTCCTTACTTCCCGTTTATCCATGAAATTAGAAGCACCCCCATCGCAACCTCTAGAGAAAGGAGCTCATTTATTCTCTTACCAGTCTTGGGCTCTACCCCGTCTTCTGCCACCGCTCCCTTTTTCCCACGCTTCGGCATCACTGTAACGAACGCCCTCCTGCACCACGTCGCCCAGCGAAGCAGTATTTTTATCGCGTTGCCTACAGACACAAATAAGCGGTGAAACCAGCTAATGCTGTAGAAAAGACTCCCCCCTCGCGCGGCCTGTTATTATCTCTGAATCTTTTCCCCGCCTCCGAGCACCATAGGCCCTTCAGCCCCTCACCCACAACACAATCATTTCACAGTGCCGTGTGCCCTCCTCGCGAGATCTCTCCTCAGGCCAATCGAGAGCCTTAACTAAAGGTCCCGGTTAAAGCTAGCCGATCGGATGTCCAGAGAGGCCCCCTCTGATGGGCAAAAGAACAGCAATCCTGTATCTGACCCGCTTGAGTCCCAGCCTGCCTCCTCCTTACCCGAGCACAAAGAACACCACACTGTGCCCCCACGTGGGTAACTGGCGTGGTCACATGACCTGAGATATTCACCGCATGGCGGAGGACTGCCGGTGATTAGTCTGTCTGGCACCACGTGACGGAGAACCTCGGCCATCTCTCCCTTCTCCAATGCCTCTAGGGGACTAAAGGCCCCATCTCTCCATTCTCGGACTGTTTATCGGTGTGCCATATACAAGTCTCCTGCTGCCACCCTGACCGAAGATCCCAACGCTGTGCAAGAGGGAAAAAAGTCAGTGGAGAAGGCTGGGCTGGACCATCGGATAGAAGGAGAGGAACCGAAGGAATGTAATGAGCAGATGTCGGGTCAGCGTCCCTGGCAGTTAGGAGGACAGGTCCTTGACGGGGGCCTTGACCGGTCGCCATGACGACGGGGGCGGGGCCGGCGCAGGCGCAGCGAGCGCTGGAGTTCGGTATTTGTCTTGCTGCGCGCTGCCCACTTAACAGTTACTGGCTCGACGTCATCTTTTGCGCTCGGATGCCTGCGGCTCAGCGCAGACTGGTGAGGGTTCCACGGCTGCAGTGGTAGCTAGGAGCCCTGCCGGTGTTTACTCCCAGCTTCGGCCATGCCGACGGTACTGGGTTTTGAAGGCAGCGCCAACAAGGTTGGCGTGGGAGTGGTACGGGATGGTGTAGTGCTGGCGAATCCGCGGCGGACTTATATCACGCCTCCGGGCACAGGTGAGTAGGAAACTTATAGTTTGAAGTGCACGTCTCCACACAGCATCACCTTCTATCTTCCTAAACACTAGTGAAGTAGAAGCGCATTACCTCTCATAGAGTTTTTGATCCGAGTCTCTGAAATTATGTGGCAGTATTAACGTCACAAGGCTGATGGATAGAAGAGTCACAGACACTTAAACTTGGATCTTCAGGGTTCGTTCAGCTTTCATGGAATGAAAATATGAAAAATTCAGTTTTATTGATTTTCTTATGTGCTAATCGTCAGCTGGATATAAAAATAGATATGAGCCTGCTATGGAGTTGGACGTGTAAACAGAACTTCATAGCATGATAAATAACAGATACAATCAAAATATTCTAGAATGAGCAGTATAAAGACTCCCAGCTTAGGTGTTAGACCTGGCTGGCTTTGCAGTACTCACTCAGTGTTTGTTTTTGGACTTTACTTTTAAAATGAGAATAATAATAATACCTGCATCATTGAACTTGATAATTAAACTATTAAACACATTACAACTTTTAATAAATGTTATGTGTAAGTTATGATGTTATATCTTGCCTACCATCCCCTAAAACACCTGTGTGAGTGGACAGTTGATTTGCATATACCCGAAAAGCCTCCTTGGACAAGTGACGTTTTGACAAGTTACTCATTAGAAATATATGTATGTTTAGCATTTTGGCACCAGGAATACAAAGATGAATGAAATAGCCAGTGTCTTGAGATGCTCATGGTTAAACTGGGAAAACTACAGATAATTTTATGCTATAATTGTTACATATTAAATACGGTTCTAGGTATTTTTGCCGCATACATTTTCTAATTATAAGGCAATTTCACTGTAAAAGGTAAAATAACTGGTTGACAATTTGCTTTACATTAGGCAGACTTAATGTATTTAATAAGCTAGTTCACAGTTTGGTTTCATTTCTCCACTGAGGAAGTTCTTGCAATTACTCCCATTTTTATATTATGTAAATAATAGCTCTCATCATAGTTCCTACAGTGATGAGTAGACGTGTTGGTCTGAAATAGTGGATGATAACAACTATGTATAAAGCCAGATTACATGCTATACTAGATAATAGTAACATATCAGTTTGCAAATCCTTCCATGAGCACAGTCTTCCCTCTCATTCGTCAAAACCAAAAGCTTACCAAGCTATGGCAAATACGAAAGAGGTGGCTACTAATTCACAACAGTCTTTGAGAGCATTAATTATCAATTTTTTAGTTGAAATTGATACCTCTTTTACTAAAGGAAGAAATTATAGCGAAAAAGGAAAGGTGATGCCGATCAGGGAGATGAATCAACAAAAAAAAAATAGTATGAACGAAAGACCTCGAGACAATGTATTTTCATTTTTCACAAGTTTTTTAAAGTTTTGTTAATTTTTCATATTTCAACATCCTTGTTTTATTTCCCATTATTTTATCTTTTACTGTGAAATTGCCTTAAGGCCACTTAGTTGTGCTATGAAAAATGCTTGTGGAGGAAATGCTTACAGCAAAGAATTTACAGCAAAGAAGCTTATGACAAAAGTACTAGATATAGTTATATATAGCATGTTAAATACAGTGATGTGATCACACACAGGGTTTGTTAGGGTCACAGAAAATATCACCAAAGGGTATGTAGGAGGTAAGTATCACTTGCCTTGAGTCCTGAAGACTGAAATGGTGGGTATGAAGAAGGGCATTTCTGAGGGACTCTTCAGCCTTCTGAACAGGCTGGAAATAATGTATCTGAGCACCTGAAAGACAAAATGCTTAAGAATGAAAAGTACTCTCCCTATACTACTAGAAAACTACCTACCTTTGCTACAGAAAAACCCTGTGTTCGTCTTTTAGGATTTCTTCCAAGTGATACGGCCAGGCACCACCGAGCTGTTATCTTGGACCTACTTCAGGAGGCACTAACCGAGTCTGGATTAACCTACCAGGATATTGACTGCATTGCCTATACCAAAGGTATGGCTCGGTGAGTGGTTGGCAATGGAAGAATATACTTGGATCTTGGCTATGTCAAAATGGCCTGCAACTTGCCTCTGCTACCATCACTAACCTGACCCCACCTCTCACGTCCCCTACTTCCCCCAGCTCTGTTTTTTCCAATCTCTATAGAATTCTAACTCCCATTTCTATTTCCTTAGGCCCTGGCATGGGTGCCCCACTGGTTTCTGTGGCTATTGTGGCCCGTACTGTGGCCCAACTGTGGGATAAACCATTGGTGGGTGTGAACCACTGTATAGGCCACATTGAGATGGGCCGCCTCATCACTGGAGCCACCAGCCCAACTGTGCTTTATGTGAGCGGAGGCAATACACAGGTATTAAGAGTACTCCACCATTCCTTCTTAATTTCTAAGGCACCATACTGGCAATTTTCACGTTCTACCTGAATTGCAAAAACTACAAGAACAGTGCTGGGCTCATCCTAACTAAAATGTGATACACTAGAAAATCCACAACAAAGTTTGTAACATTGCAGATTTGAGCATGATGATCAGAACATTAAATGTCTTTTATGTATGTAGTTATAAAAATGAGGAGTTTCCAATTTAGAAAATGTAAGAATGGTAAGGATCGAAGCCTTCAAAATAATGAAATCATTTGCACTTTAATTATTTTGAAGCTTATTTTTTCTATGAATCTTAGCAATTACAACTAAGGGGTACTACCCAGTTTATTTCTTTACAGTAATAACATGTTTGTTTTACATTACTTGTGATAAATACATAGAAGTTTTTATTCTAAGAGTGTGAAAATGTAAATAATTTTTAAAACACTCTGTAAGTAATAGTAGGTATTTTAAATTTCTAGGTGAACCCATAGTTGTTTGGGATACCATATAAGACCTTTTTAGGTTGGGATTAGAGAATGTTAGCCTTCCTTTCCCATAGAACACATGGTGGAGTTATTGCCGGAAATAGTCATTGTCCCCTGCCTATGAAAGGGTTATGTTCTAAAACTTCATTGTGTGATATAGTTATTGAAGACGAAGCACACATTCCCATGAAAACAATGTGGGAACTTTTAACAGGTAGAGGGCAGGTAGCTAGTTGAAGCCTGAAAGATGGCATACAAAGTTAGAGAGACTTGGAGTATGGAATGTGGCAGTGGAGGCTTACAAGAGTTAAGAGGAGCAGTGATGGAGTCTTCTCCTTTCCTCTTCTCTTTTGAAGCCTGCTTTAGTGTAAACAACAGGGAAGATGATTGGGTGGAGAGGAGTAGATGATAGAAGAAAGACAGGAGTTTTTCCTTCCACTTTTGTCATCAGCCTTTTCACAACAGTGTAAGAGCTACATCAGAAAACCCTAGCAGCACCAGGAAGGGAAAGGGACTTCTGTGGTCCCTAGGAAGCACTCATTATCAGAAGTATGGGACATATGTGTCAGTGGATGATACATATTCTCTGTGCTAGAACTTCAAGTTGATTGCCAGTGCTGAGTTGGGTGGACCATTAGTCTGACCCAAAAATGGGATTTTTTTTTTTTTAGTTTTTCAACTCTACCTCTTCTCTTGTTTACAAACACCACTGCCCTCGTAAGATATTCTAAAAGGACCCTGGTTCCCTTCCTCCAAACACTGTCAAGACCGATTTTAAGGGACTATATCAGGAATCTCCAAGCTAGAAAAATGTATTTAAAATGACAGTTTGCTTCTGCCCTAATCTAGGCTATCTTCTGTAGATTAGGAATCTGCTCTGGGAATCCTCAAGGTATATGTGAGCTTCTTCTCAGATAAGACCTATAAAAATATCCACTCAGGGTTGGGCAGAGTACTTTTTTCCTTCCTGTTGGGATGTTCTAGTGGCCATGTTGACCCTCTGCTATATTCTTCCCCAAAGCCAAGTACTCCTCTTTACAGACTAGAGGTTTCATGGACATCCTCATCACCCTTAGGTGATTGCGTATTCCAAACGTCGTTACCGCATCTTTGGGGAAACCATCGATATTGCTGTGGGTAATTGTCTGGATCGTTTTGCAAGAGTGCTAAAGGTAAGCCTTTAGGTTGCAGAGAACATAAGATGTGGATTAATTTCTGTGGAGCCATGGAAATGGAGGGAGAAAGTAGTAAATTAGTTTATTATGCTTCCTAAATATTCGACTTCATCCTCTTTTCCTATCTGCTAGATTTCCAATGACCCAAGTCCAGGCTACAACATTGAACAGATGGCAAAGCGGTAAGGGGACATTAGGTAGAAGGAGGCTGACTGGTGGGGCTTCAGAGATTTCCCTATATATATGTATTAATGCGGTTTGGGAGGGGCTTTGAAGGGTGAGCAGCCAGCTAACTACAAGCTTAGTGCCTCATATACTCACTCCCACATAGAGGCAAGAAGCTAGTTGAGCTGCCATACACTGTAAAGGGGATGGACGTCTCATTCTCTGGGATCTTGTCTTTCATTGAGGTGAGTATGGGAGAGGTGAGGAGGTGGCACTTGCATGCTTTTAATGAAGCATATCTGTCTTGCTCACCATTGTATTCCGGCATATAGCACAGTATTGGCCCATAGTAGATGCTGAATATATTCATTTAGCGACTATTTCTTGAATACTTTTGCCAGGCACTGTCCTGGCAATAGCAGTATAGCATGGAGCAAAATAAAAATGCCTGCCTACTTGGAGCTTGCATCCTAATGGGGAGAAAGATAAATAACCCCCTACCAGCTACCCCTCAAAAAAGGGGAAGAAAGATGGGGAAATAATCTAATATTAAAGCTTAGATGGTAATAAGTGCCATGAAGAAAAATTTAGTAGGGTAAGGGGTGGGGGGTGCCAGGGCAGACATTCATAATTACTGAATCTTAATTAATGCTGCCCATTCTATAGCTTGGTGCCAGTGAAGGGCAAAGTGTGATACAGGATGTGCTGGTCCGCTGATTTTTGCTCTTATGGCATCCCCAAACCACTATTTATTTTATCTGTTTGTTTTCCCTTTTATAGGATGTGGCCAAGCGGATGCTGGTCTCAGGCGAGTGTACTCCTGAGGATCTGTGTTTCTCCCTGCAGGTAGTGGAGTAAAAAGCTGGGACAGAAAGTTCAGGCTAGAGGAGCTTTTATATGATAGAGCTAAGGTTGGGTCCCCCTAATGTTTTCACCTTGTTTGTCCCCCACAGGAGACTGTGTTTGCAATGCTGGTGGAGATCACAGAGCGGGCCATGGCACACTGTGGCTCTGAGGAGGCCCTCATCGTGGGTGGTGTGGGGTGTATGTATCATTGGACTGTGCTCCGATTTCCTATTCTTGGGCATATGCATCTTCCTCCTGACAGTCTAAATCTCTAAGGGTTTGAGGAAATTACTTGTTTTATTTCTTGTTCTGTGCTTCCCAGTCCTTGCTCCCTTGGGTCCCTACTTCATTTTCCTAAGTAAATGCACATGAAGTATAAAGCTAGATGATGGAGAAATGGCTCAGATTAAGCTAATCCTACCCCCTGCCTCATTGTAGGTAATTTGAGGCTGCAGGAAATGATGGAGACGATGTGCCAGGAACGCGGAGCTAAGCTTTTTGCCACAGATGAAAGGTAAAGGCCCTTTCCCTTGATTTTTTTTTCCTCCCATTTTTCCAATTACTATGATTTTCCACCCTTAGATCCCAAATTTCATATCTCTTTTCTTTCCCAGATTCTGCATTGACAATGGAGCCATGATAGCCCAGGCTGGCTGGGAGATGTTTCGGACTGGACACAGGACCCCCCTCAGTGATTCTGGAATCAGACAGAGGTGAGTACCCCTTGGAGGGGATAGCTAGGACTGTATGGGAGGTAGGCAAAAATAAGCAGGGAAGAGGGTCCAGAATAATGAGGGCAGAGAAAAATGGAAGATGCTAAGGGATTGCCAACCACCAAGTTTCTCCTATTTTTTCACAGGTATCGGACAGATGAAGTAGAAGTGACCTGGAGGGACTGACAAGGTTAACAAGATCAGAGTAGATAGTGCCCTAAGTGGAGCCCATAATCTCTGTCCTAACATGGGAGTCCTGGCAAGGCTATGGACTCCCCCTCCCATCATTTGAACCTCAAGATGACTCAGCAATAAAATTTTTTTGGTTTTGTATATCGCTAATCAGTTTGTGTTGTTCAGGAACAATATAGAGATGGCATTGAATAAATTGTTATTGGTAGGGTGATGGATAAAGGAGGCAGGGGTCAGAGCACTGCCCTGGCTTTCTGTGCAGGTAACCTTGGGGGTTGCTGCTTTGGAGCTGAGACTGAGGGGATACCTGTTAAAAGCAGGTATGCTTTTAACATCCCCTTACAATGGTATCATAACTCACGTTATTTTGCGCTAACTGCTTTACATTCATCATCTCATTTGCGCTAACTGCTTTACATTCATCATCTCATTTAAAATCTTTGGATCCCCTTACAATGGTATCATAACTCACGTTATTTTAGTATCAGGCCTTGCGCTAACTGCTTTACATTGATCATCTCATTTAAAATCTTTGAAGTAAGTACTAAGGACTTGTCTTAAAATAGTCTGGAGCCAGGTCTAATTTCATACTAATTTGTAACTCAAGAATAAAACTGTCCTTCCTCCATACACTTACTCCTACATGCACTTCTATTGGCAGACTTGAAGGGGTGCCCCAGATACACATTCCTCTCTACCACCCCCACCAGAATTAATCTCATTATGCCCTTTATCTTGTTTATGTCAGTCACCTCAAGAAGACCCAAACTACCAAGTCACCTCTCATCTTTTACATGCTAATAACCATTACTCTCCACCCCCTTTTTTGTCCCCATCTACTTCCCTCTTCCAACTCCTGGAATTCTTTTGTGCTCTTTGGAACTAATGACCTGTCATTAGCAAAATTCCCTAGATATTTACCCACTTCTCTGAATGTTCCCTTTACATTCCTGCCCTGGTTTCTCCTGAGGACTCTGCTTTTACTACCACCTCTAGTGGTGGGGTTTTCTGTCACACCCTTGGTACCACTGGGCCTAGAGGCAGTGCAGATTTCCTGAGTTTTCCGTATACATTTTTAGACTATTCTCTCTCTTCTCTAACACACTTCAGCTTTGAAACATATATCATTAGATTATACCATGCCAATACCACTCATATCATAAATCTTGATGATTTCAATATCCATGTAGATTAACTTTCTAATACTCTGGTCTCATTTCTGTGCTCCTCCAATGATCTTATCCTCCACCCCCATCTCAGTCACCCATTCCTTTGGTCATAATCTAGATCTACAACTACTCCATATCTCATTCTCAAACATCCCACTCTCCCACATTACCTCCTATCTTTCTAGTTCATTCTCTAGAGGGCACTGAATCCAACAACTCATTTCTTCACCAGGACCTTCTTTTGATCTTCCTTCCTTTCCATTGACCTCATTTCCCTCCCCCAATGCCTTCATTTTCCTCCTCCAGCTAAATTGTAATCACAAGCACTTTGTTGCATACACTCATCTCCCTTGTCTCTGTTTTGTCATACTCAATTCTTCACCTACTTTATGCCTAGACTCATGCCACTGAATGGGCCAGCAAAAAAATAGCCAGGCTGACTTGTCTTACTTTAAACTTGTCACCATGGAACTTAAGTGGGTCCTTTATGCTATTTGGCAATATCCCTTAGTCCTTTCACTTGCCTTCTTTCTGATAACTTTCTGCTACCTTCTGACCCCTTAAAACTCCAACATCTTCCCCCATTGCTACTCTTACTTCGGTTCCTATTTTAGTGAGAAAAGAGAAGCAATCAGAAGCTCCCACCACTATATCTAACCATCTTCCAGCATTTATAGCTATATACTCTGCTTCCCCTCCTGTTACTGTTTGCCAGAGGTTCTCAACTGGGACTGACTGCTCTCCAGAGGACATTTGGTTGTCACAACAGAAAGGCAGTGCTACTTGCCAGTGGCCAGGGATGCTGCAAAATATCCTACAATGCACAGAACAACCCCCTACGACAAAAAAATGGGCTAAAATGTCATTGCTGTCAAGGTTGAGAAACTGCTATAAACTATCCATGCTCCTGTCCAAATACTGTGTGGTAGATCCCATCTTCCAGCTTTTAAGGACATCTCAACAATTTTCCCTCCTTTTCTGTAGCATTGGTATTTCCCTTCTTTCCTGGATCTTCCTATCCATGCATAAATAGGCTACCATTTTTCTCATCTTACAAATATGAACCCTCCGACTCCATCTTTACTTCCAATTCTCATTTTTCTGTCCCATTTTACAGCAAAACTATTACAAATTTTATTATGGTGACATTGGTTAATAAAATCGGGTCACTCATTCAGGTGTACAATTCAACAGTAAAGCATATCTATATCTATCTATATCTATCTATCTATCTATCTATCTATATATATATCTATAATGTATCTATATCTCGATAGAGATACAGATATTGCATTGTGTGTTCACTGCCCATAGATTTCTTGCTGTTGCATATAGTGAAACATTTTTAAAAGAGTTGTCTCCAGTTCCTCTTTACCAATTCCCTATTTAGTCCACTTCACCAAGACTGTTCACAGTCACGGATGACTTGCACAAACCTAAATCTTAATGGCATTTTCTGCTTCATCCTGCATAGGCTGTCAGCAGCATTTGATACTCCCTCTTGAAACATTTTCTTTACTTGGCTTTAGGACATTTTCTCTTTGGTTTGTCTCTTAGCTAAATCACTGCTCTTTGTTAGTCTCCTTTGCTGGTTTCTCCTCACCTCTACAACCTGTTAACTCTTTAGAGTTCAGTCCTTGGACAGTTTCTCTATTTACACACATACCTGCAGTGATCTCATCTTATACATTAAAACCATTTTAATGTGGATGACTCCCAGTTGTTTAGCTCCAACCTAGACTTCTGTCCTTACTATCTAGCTGCCCATTGGCATCTGGACTTGGATGGTATCTCAAATTTACCATATACAAAATTGGACTTATTTTATAGTGTTTCCTATTTCAATTAATGACAGTTCCGTCCTTCTAGATGTTCATGTTATATCACCTTGATATTACTTTTGATACCTCTTTTTCAGCTCCAATTTATCAATTTTTGTTGACTTTACCTTGAGGATATATCCAGAATCCCATTTCTCCTTGCTTTACCAGCTGCCACCCTAGACCAAGCCAGAATTATCTCTCTACAAGATTATTGCAATAGCTGGTCTATCTGCTTCTACCATTGCCAGCTTATAGTCAAGTTCTCAACACAGCAGCCAGAATGCTAGTGTTTACATGGAAGCCATATTATGTCACTCTTCTGCTCAAAACCCTCTGTGTTTTCCTGTATTTGAGTAAAAACCAGAGTCCTTTAAAGGCCTGTGAGACCCTCCATGAGCTGTCTCAACCTTCTCACTTACTGCTTTGATCTCATTTCTTGCTACTTACCTCCTTGTTCACTCTGCTCCAGCAACATTGGCCTTACACGCTGAAGGTGTGTTGACCCCCTCAAGGTCTTTATATTTGTTGCTCCCTCCGCCTGGAAAGCTTTTCTCCACGTATAGCTCATTCTGTCATAGTCTTTAAGTCTTTGCTCAACTTTTTTTCTTTTTCTTTTTAGTGAAATATTCCTGACAACCCTACTTAGAATTGCATTCCTCCAGCACTTCCTAGCCCCTTCCCTATTTTTTTTCTCTTCACAGCACTTATCTTCTAATCTAATAGTTTTATTTATGATCATTATCTGTTTCCCATGAAAATATAAACTCTCAGCGTGATCACTTCATAAGGTAAATGTTTAATCACTATGTTGTACACCTGAAACTAATATTGTACGTCAACTACAATTGAAAAATAAATTTTAAAAAAGAATATAAACTCCAAGAGAAGAGGGAATTTTTATCTTGTTATATGCATTGCCATATCTCCCAGGACTTAGAATAGGATCTGGCACATAGCAGACATTCAGTCAGTATTTGCTGAGTGAATGAATAAGTTGATGGGGAGTAAACCAAAGAAATAATCAAAGGACTATAAAGTAAGGCTTGGGCCAAAAGATGAAAAGAATTAGGATTATTTGAGTTTGGGAAAAGAGTAAGTTTCTGATTACTTACTAAGTAGAAAATAGTGATAAACACTTTTTCATTTACAAAGGATAGACACATAAATGCATAGAAAATGTGCTAAGACATGGAAGTTCAAAATCAAAAACTTGAATCAAATATATGGTGATGGAAGAAAATTTAATTTTCAGTGGTGAACACAATGCAACATACATATGATGTATTATTGAATTATACACTTGAAACCTATAAAATTTTATTAACCAACGTCACCCCAATAAATTTAATTTAAAAAGTTGGAAACTTTGGAAAGGAAGATAGAGTGTTTGGGATGCAAGTAGAAAAAAGATAAATTTCTCTTGGATATGTTTGAGAACAGGAATGATCCCTGCCCCTCTAGGCTTGGACAGTTAATTTTATACATGAGAATCAAGTATGTTATTATACATTAGCCTCAGGTATTTATTTGAAGCTTTTATTAACATTACAGGTGGAATGGATTTCAAAGGGAGGACCTTCCTTGGTGATGTAGCCCCTGTTGGTATTGCTGAGTAGGGGAGTCCCTTCCTGAGAGAGCTTTGGGCTCTTCCCTGAGGCTTCCCACAGATAGACTCGGTGGAGCCAAGAGACTGAAATCATGGCTCCATGAGTCTTCAATTGTGGGCTCCTCCTCCTTTCTCGGTCTCCTGAGTCTCTCACAGCATTGGCATGTCCTGCTGATTTCCACATGTGAAGGCAGTGGGGAATGTTAGATCCCTGGACAGCATCTCCAGCGAGGTCATGTATAGGACCCCAGGGCAGACTGACCAAGGGATCACAGGTAGGCTCCTGTGAGGAATGGAACCTGTTCTTCAGCTTATTTAGCCTTTGGACTAGCCCCACACCTGGCATCTATGCGCTGAAGTTTGGAATTTTCCCAGACTCACATGACTGTGAGTACAGCATCCTGGGAATATTGCCATAGGACTTCATGAAGACACATATGCCACTCCCACTGCATGGTTAGGAAGAATTAGCAGAGAACAAGGTGAGTGCCATTGTCAGTTCCTACTCTGGGACAATTGCCCCACTTGGCAGCCTGTTCCTATATACATACTTTTGGTTTGCCTGCAGGTCCTGCTCAGAGATGTTGCCTGAAGGAGCAAGAGTATTGAGAGGTAGATTCCAGGTCCTCCTTTGGTGGTGGCTTCTGCAACTGGTGTAAAGCCACCAAGTCTTCAAAAGCCTTTTGGCTGCAGAGAAAAGAAACCCCAGATTTAGCAAGGAGCAGAGAGTATATGTTGTCTGATGAAATTTCTGTTCTTGGGGTTTTAGGAATAATAGGGCTTCTTTACTCTTCAGTTTTGCTGCCTAAACTTGCATTTCTTCCACATTGGAAACCATAAACCCATTCAGATGTAGGTAGAGACGACAGCTACTGTTTCCCCACAGCTAGTACTTCCCACTACAGTCCTCTGTCATCAGATTTCAGCTCCTTCTTTCTTCTTGCTTACCAGAATATTTAGTTAAGTTATAGCTTGTCTGACACTTGCTCCGTGAGGTTCTTAGCTGTGAAGAAGGAAGGGAGACCTGCAGGAAAGAAGTGTATGGGTTAGGGAGGTTGGTTCTGACCTCATCACTTGAGATTTGCCTGTGATCTCAGGTAGTAGTCACATGTTGGAAGCCAAGCCTGAACCTTCTGAGGGGAGAACGTATCCTAAGGCAAGACAAGAGAGAAACTGGACATTTTGCCTACCTTTCCCAGCACCTTTTCCTCTCCCTCCGTCTGCAACAAGTGGCTCAGTACCCTCCCCTCCCCTTCCTGTCCTCTGCATGTTAGGCCATAACCTTGGGTTTTCATGTCCTGCTTCTTATTCTTTGTGTTCCTCCTCCAGCTTCCCAGAGGGACTGCTCACAAAACTTACAGCACATCAAGCCCATTTTTATCTTGCATGTCAGTAGATAGGGGATGAGCATAGGCAGCCTGGTGAGGATAAGAGGAGAGCAGATAAGCAGCTTCCCTGCCTGACTTCTCTTGGGGGCAAAAGAACAAATTATGAATGCCTCTGAGATGGGAGGAGGGCAGTGTGTGCTTTGTAAATACAGTTTGTTCTGTCTGCTCTTTATTTCCCTATCCTCCCTTCTCTGTTCTACTCTGGAATTTGGAGAGGAGCTGGAGCTTTTTAGAGAGCCATAAAGTCCCTACCTCCATCGTCGCTGAGCTAATTCACATCCACTGTCCACCAGCCCTGCTTGCATTGGAACAGGGTTTGAGGCTGCCAAGATATGACCCCAAAAAAGAGCAGAAAAGAATGAGACAAATTCCTTGTCCAGCTGAGTAATTGCCTCCAACTCAATATCATACCTTCCCTCTCCCAAAAGAAAATTTTTGCTATTCCAGAGATATGTCATGTGGCTTCTCTCTCCATTGACTAACCCCACTCCCTTTTGTGTTTTCTGCTCCTCTTTCCCACTCCCCAAATCTACTTCCCCTAAAACAGGGTCTGTTTTAGGATTGATCTCTCCTTTCTGAGTGTCCACACCTATGGTGTCCAAAAACCTTAGATTTACTGGGAAAGGTAGGAATATAACACAAAAGAATGTTGTCTTTTTGCATCTTTCTTCGATCCTACCCATCAATGACGCCCAAGTGTTAGCTAGTTAGCTGTGTGCTATTATTAGAATTGGAGTAGTTCCAGAAACCTTGCTCTCTAGTTGGGCCATACCCCCTCCTGACCACACTCCAGCTCACCTTCAACCTATTTTATATCTTTGTCCACCTATTTCTATCACCTGAATTGAGAAGATAACTTTAAAGCTTTCCCCTACCCTCTGAGGTGTCAGGAGAACTTAACATACAGGGAGGATCCTCAAAGCAAAATTCAATTTTATCTTATCCTGATACCTGATTCTATTCAGTCTCAACCTTTGGTAACTAAATAAGTACACTTATTTAATAACTCTAAATTAGTACACAGTGACTGTCTTTGACAGCCAATTTCTATACTTCCCACATCTTATCCTTCTCTTAGGCCTACCCCATTTTGGCTCACTTTAAGCTTGATGTTAGTTAGGTAGCCAGGTTTAACCCCAGTGGCATCCTTAAGAGGCAGACACCATGTCTTGTAGTCAAAGGCATCGCTTTATGGGGGACAAAGAGATTAAGAGCAAGAGTTGAAGATAAGGAAGCTCCTGTTCCTGGGGACACAGGTACTGCTAGACAGCTGGAGGGAACACGGCTTCACCATGATTATATTTCCTCTCCCCCTGGTTCCTGACCACTTCTAAGCCCATCTTCACCTCCTTAACCCCTCTACCTGCCACTTATTGTAGAATGCCCACATACCTCCATATTGGATATCAGCACCTCCTGCCAATTTTGCTTATATCTCAATACCAGCACATTTGTGCTTCAGCTGGCCCAAATCTATAACCAGAAAGGAAGGGCAATGAGGAAAGAAGGGAATATAGTACATTGGGCAAGAAGGTGACAAGAAGGGATGCGGTTTGGTAGGCTGAACTGCATGAGGCTCTGGGCAAATATGACTATAGAATGAACGAATCTCTCAGAGGTTAAGCAGTTGACATGATTCTCAGACTCTTGAATGGCTTGGGGCTCCTCAGGGGGAGGCAGAAATGTTGGCTAGGACTGTCCCTCCCTTAAAGCATCCTTCTGCCTGACTCTCGCTACTCTCCAAATTTTCCAAGCTCACTCACTGGTCTGTTGATCTCCTCACCCCTTTTTCTTCCCTCTAGTCTACAGCCTCCAGCCTCAGTTCCCTCCTGCTGAGAGTCTGTTCCCGTATCTCTTACTAAGACTGCATTTCCACAGATCATTGAACTCATCTTTTTGGTGAAGGACCCCATGAAATCCACCAGGGCTGGCTGCTGGCTACAGGGGCCAGTAAGTACCAGGCACTGTGGCCTGTGGAGAGGAAGGCAGAGATAGTGTTCAGAGAAGTGGTCAGCTCTTCCCACTAGAGGATTTTAGAGAAGATTTTAGGGAGAAACCAAGAGTATTAGAGAGGCTTCTCCATATCACAGCACGATGAGGGAAACTGGCTCCTGTGGTCTTTGTCCTACCATGGAGCACCCCCTCTTCAGGGAACCCTGCTTTCTCTACCCCACTAGAATTCTGTTCCTTTCTTTTTCCTCCTACTTCCCCTCCCAGATTTTAGGAAACTATTTTCCTTTTATGTCTAGGGCAGAGATTGAAAACTCAAGCCTGCAAGAACCAGTCATATAATAATCAAAAAATAAAGTCGACCAGGTGGAAACTGTGGCAAAGTGGAGAGTACCTGCCTTGTCTCATGGGACAGCAGTGACTTAGCTCTAACTAGTGTGCCATGTAGGATGGAGGCCCAGCACTACTAGATTCATGTTAAATGTTGGCAATTATTATTATTATTTTTTTATTGTAAATGCTCTGCAATCTGAACAAAACTTATTTGCAGGTAAGATCCAATTCAGAGGCCATCAGTTTTCAACTTCTGGTCTAGAGACTCCCTCACCAGAATTTCTTGACGCAATCCTGCACGTTGGACAGGCTTCCTGAGGAGGATGGTGCCTTGTGGTAAGTGCCCAGATGGACCAAGGAGCCCAGTTCACATCTGTGCAGTGGAAGAGGTGGTGTAGAGTGATCAGAGGAAAGGCCTCACTTGTCAGGAAGAAGAAGAAATGGAGATTTACTGTTGGTAGTTCTGGGTTTCTTATGGGGGTCAGCGTCTTGCTGTTTCTCACTCCCTCACTCCTTTACCCACCAGGTTTGCCCTTACTCACCAGGTTTCTTACAGAATGGAGAGAGCAGCAGCAAAAGAATAATACAGCAATAAGCACTGTCCACTAAGTGAAGATGAATGTGAGCCGGGAAAGCAGACGGCCCTGCGGGGAGAGCCAGGAACTGTACCATCAGAAGGAAGGGTGCCAGCTTGCAGGGGCGAGTGAATGCAGCCTATCCCTTGTCCAAGCCTCAGTATCACCCCCTTTTGTACCCCAAGGATGCTCCTTCAACTCTCCTAGGTCCTCCAAGTCCTGGGCCTGACCCCAATACCTGCCCATACTGACCAGGCGACTGGCTAAAGGAGGTGTAGAAACAGCCCAAGTTGATGAGGGCATAGGAGCGGAGGAAAAAGTAAGAGATAATGGGAGTAACAGTATGCAGACCAGCTTTGGGAGAGATGAAAGGTAAGGGAGTCAGTCTGCAAACTGGAATCTTGGGATCTGGGTCTGGAGAGTCAAGAGCATTATTATCTTCTGGCTTCCCTTTCCCCATACTCCCTATTCCCTACTCCCTTCTTCACCTTCTACACACTCCACCCTCACTACCACCAATGTAGCAGACTTTTCATCTACTTTCAGGACTAGAGAGATAGAAAAGAGGCTTTGGGGTCCAACCCTAAAAGCTAGAGGTAGGGCAGTGGGGCGGGGCATGAGGAGAAAGGTGATTAATGAAGCTGTGTGTGAGAGTTAGAGGAATACTCACCAGTAAGGATGAAATCAACAGCAGTGAGGAAGGTGAACAGATAACCTCACACAGGTTCATTGTTCTTGCCTTAACCTGTCCCTTAAAAGCCAATGACTGGGTACCGTTTGTCCTGGCACAGCTACTATAAGAAAGCATGGTAATTATCAGGGGAGGGTCCCAGGAAGAGGAAGAATGATAGCTTCTTCCTCCTCTAAAGAGGCAGGAAAGAATGGGGGAACACAGAGGGAAGAGTTGAGGGAGCTTAAGGATCTTAACAGGAAGAAAGGATCGAAGGAGTAGCGTGTGGTAAGATCTCTGGGAATGTGCAATGGGAAAAACAGAGTGAAGAATGACAGAAGAGTGATGCCCTCCCCAAATTTTGCCTTGATTTATGGGCAGACTTTTAATTTTGTTATGTGAGCTCGGATTGTCTTTTAAATATCAGGCAACCACAGTCATCACCATCTAACTCCTGGTTGCTGAGACTGAACCCTTTTTTGCTCCTCTTCAAAAGATTAGACTCTTGGGCTGTCCTGGTCTACTTACATTCTCTCCTTTCTCCCATAAGCCTCTTGCTAAAGTACCAACTAACCTAGAAGGCTTTGGGGGCTGAAACAAAGCAGGAAAGGCAGAGAACAGGGTGGCACTGAAAATTCCTGCAGACATCATGAAACTGAAAGCAGACACCATGCTCATGGCCTAAGGAGAAGAGTAGGCAGAGGCAGACATCACTGTATTCTGGAAGCAATGTATTCCACCCATATTTTCACCTCCTAACTTTCCCAGAAGTTGAAGGGAATATTAAATTTTATCTCATCTTTGAAGGTTTTACCCTGTCCACATGCATCCACTTAAGCATATACTGGTTTTGGAGCATCTGCTCTATGCCCAGCAGTAGACAAGGTAGGATTTATCTCTCGAATATCCCCTCTGGTTCACTCACCTGGTAGTGATTAGAGAGCATATAGAGGCAGGACCCTTGCCCTCGACAACTGTTGAAATCCCAGCCATACTGGCACTCTGGCCCCAGGCAGCTCTCATTGTACAACTCATGCCAGTCCTATTTCCTGAAATATCTCTAGTCATGCAGGAGCCTATACCCTACCACCTCAGTGAGGTAGAAACCAGGGCTCCGGGTCATTCTGCACAGAAGGCAGGAGTGGAGGGCCTTACCCATAGTGGCAGAGATGCCCAGGTAGGAAAGTGTGGTTCCTGGGTTGGCAAAGAGGGTTCCTTTGGGGATAGCTGTAGCAGGGTGCTGGAAACAAAAGTTGTACCATTAGTGGAGAGAGAAGAGGGGTTAGAGAGTGTGTTCTGTGCCTGGACATCCTCATCTTGAGGTCTCCAGAGATAGTGGTCCCAGTGCGTATCCCAGTGGCTGAAGAGAAGATGGAAAACATACCAAAGAAACTGCCCTTTGGCCCACACCACTGCGGGACCACATTTTCTAAGAAAATACTCCCGACATAAAAGAATAGAGAGAAAAGATAGGGTCTTTAGGAGGACCTCCTGGCTTCCCTCCATTCAGCCAAGATCATTACCCCTCTATTCAGTTTAGTGCCAGTGACTTAGGTGAGGCTGGAAAGAATAAGAGAATGCCCAGGCATTTATAGGACTCAGAGTGGTCTGATGGTCAGTTTGTAAATGTCATACAGAATCGCAGGTCAAAGGGTCTTTTCTGAGGAGGTTTGGGCTAATGTGACATTCTGAGGCATTCATGCCCTTTAACACATTTCTCAGCCAGCTTGTCTCACTAGGTACTCAAAGAAGCCAGTGGGTTTCGGCTGGGGTTTGTGGGGAGGAATGCCTCAAGGAGGTAGTTGATAAAAGAGAGGAGGATCAGGAAGAATTTGGTCCTGGAATATCATAGGGTATCCCACCTCAAAAAAGGAGAAATGTGAATCAAAGGGGAGGAATAAATACTACTCTACTTCCTCTCATTGTCTCATCTTCACTCTCCTCTCCAATCCTCCAATTTCCTTTCCTGCCAGCGTCTTTCTATAAAAGAGTGTGGCTAAATTTCCTTCTTGCCCCAAACCGCAAAATGTCCCTTCCTATGCCAGAGAGATGAACCTCAAGATTGTAAATATCTGGGGGCAGAAAACAGCATTTCTCATCCAGTAGTTTTGACTGGTGCTCACCTCATTTGGTCCTCAGAATGAATCCTTCTTACTTTCACCTTAAAGAATTGGCATGTGCAGTCTCTCCAGGCAAAACCATCTAATTTCAGGTCTGAGTCCCTGGAAATCTGCTCTGCCAGCTACACACATAAACAAAATCCCATAGCTCCCCACATTTGGCCCCTCTCTCATCTGACTAGCTCTCACAATCATCCCCTTGGCCTTCTCACCCCCATCTCTATTTCCCCTTGCCTGCCTAAGACTTCCACTGCATGGAGAGGGTTCTGTGTTGAGCTACTCACCTGCCCGCCCTCTTTCACACTAATGCCACCCCTCTTACTCAAGTCTTAAAGAACAATCTTGCTTGGCTCCCCAGTTAAGTCAGGTTGTTATGTTAATCTATCCATCCTGGACCAGCCTTTATATAGGACAGGGAATCCAGTCCCAGCAGCCTTTGGCCTGTCCTACCTCTCTGGTAGAGGGGAAGGAAGGGTGATTGCTGCCCCCTTCTCTAAATGTCTTCTTGAAGATACCTGGAACTGCAGGGGAAAGTAGTTGCTTGGATTTAGAGGTCTCAGGATGAGAAGGGTGTTGTCCCAGGCAGAGTGTGTGGCTGTCATTGTTCTGCCTCAAACAGAATGCTTACACGCCCCTACTCCACTGAAGTCCAGGACTCCAGTCCCCGCAGCAGCAAAGATCAACCCTGCATTCCATTTTCTGGTGTCATCCCAGCGACCAAGGTGAGGGTTAGACTCTAGCAGAATCTTCTGAAGACACGGGGTTGGATTTTGCTATCTCACCACCTACCTCACCTCTGGACATGGAAGAAACGGGCGCTGGGGGTGGGTTACTTAGGGTGAGCTGTTCTGACCCTTGCAGCTTCACCTCCCCAACCCCTCCGCCCTCATGGCCCAGTCGTGTGCGTTTGTGTTTCCAGTCATTGCTGTGCTCCAAGAGTCCCAGCTTTATCCTGCACGGAAAAATCAACAGTCAAAGCCCCAAACCAACCCAATGCATGCTCTACTGCTCTCGCCCCACATTCCCGCCGGTCTGCACAGCCCAGACTCTTGCCCACCTCCTCCGCCCTATCGGATGAACACAGCCTTTGAGGCCTGACTCACTCCACTGGATCTTCGCATCCTTGGCATCCGAATTTGCCTCGCTCAGCACCAAGACATGACCTACAGGTGGAAGGGGGAAGAGGTCATCTCGGGACGGGGCCCAGGGGATTGGGTGTCTGAGTTCGGGCACCCTGAGCCGAGCCCCAAGCCTGCCAGCACTGGCTATAATTAGCCGGGTGCAGCCGCTGACGGGGATGCTGGGCGAGTTCCCTCTGCCACCGGCCAAAGCAGAGCAGGCTAAAGTGAGAGGGCAAACAGAACTCTGGTGTCTCGGGAGAGTGACTACCCAGATGGGGGCAAGACGGGCGGGGTGTGGGCTCCGGTAGTGGATCTTTACCTATGCCTCTTGCACGCTTTGCTGTACCTTGTGAATCCCATAGTTGCATGGTATAGCCTGACCGTTCGAGCCTTGGAGTGGAGTGCCAGAGGAGACAGGAGGCGGTGGTTAGAAGGGTTTGAAGTAGAGAGAGAGACTGAAACGTGCCGGTCTGGAAGCAGGGGTTCCACCAGCCTCTCCGGGTCTAGTTCTGGCCCCCTCCTCTCCTTTGCGCATCTGCAGCAAGCCAGCGAACTTGAACTATGAGCGTCTCGGACTCCCAGCATCGTCCAGGGCGCGTCTCCCTTCCAGTCCAGAAGGATGGCCTCGGCTTCCCGTTGCCCGGCCTGAGAAACCCCTCTTGGCCTCGGACCCCGGACGAAGATTCTGGTTTGCCGCTCTTTCCTCTGGAAGAGCCTGGCCTCAGGTCTATGGCACCAGGGAACCTCCCCTCTCCAGCCTTGTCCCTAGAGGGGGAAGACAATGAAGATGAAGAAGACTCCACGGAGCCTGAGGGACTGTGCAGCGAGGAGCATCCCAGCCAGTTTTTCGCGGAGGCACAGCGGCTGCGGGAGCAGAGGTTGTTGCTGGATGAAGAGGTGTTAGTTGCGGGGCGAGTATATGGGGTGCATCGGGTGATCTTGGCCGCAGTTAGCAGCCTCTTTCGAGGCAGGCTGCAGGGCATCAGAGGTCCGCAACCTCCTTTCAGCCTCGATGTGGCCCCCGGGGCCTGGGAGGCTGTGCTGACTTTTGCCTATGAGGGGGTGCTGGGTCCCGCCCCGCCTGGGGATGTGCTGGTTGCTGCTGAGGCCCTGGGAGCGCCACGGGTGAAGGCTGTGGCCCAGGGGAAAGGCAAGAGGTCTGGAAGCGCCCAGGATGATGAAAAACGGCCCAGCCAGGCAGAGGAGCTGAGGGAGAATCTGCGCAGCATCGAGCTCCTATACCAAGAGGGCATCGGGTGTGACCTGGAGCTAGAGGCAGGCGCCTGCCAGCTGCGGGGTGAGGGCCTGTTGGGCATTAAATTACTGCAGGTGCAAATGCTACTGGAATGGTTGGTGTGTGCAAGCAGCAGATGGTTTGATCTCTATCATAGTGGTGGTTTTGATCCCTGCTGCAGAATTTCCCTGGGGTGGCCTTTGGTGCATCTCCTGGCCCACTGGGAGTGGGGCATGCGCAGTTGAGTTGTTTTCCTAGGAGTTGTGACAGATTTAAATTGACTCACCATGCTGTGGCTCTTCCTGTGCCCAGTAACAAGGAATTTTCAGCCAATTGGCTGAAGCTAAGGGTGCAGCCCATGCCAGCAGAACAAGCAGAAAGTGATTGACTTGAACAGGGATTAACCAAAGGCCCTTCTTGGAGTCTTCTATTTAGGACACAGGGAAAGCCAGAGGAATATGGTGTTAAAACTCAGTGTGTCCTTTCACCTAAGTGTGCTTGACACCATGGCAGATGTGTCCCTACAGCTGATGAGCAAGGTCTGGTACAGTTTTGCTAGAATCTGGAGGCTACCCAGCCATGGCAGTTTGAAGTTAACTCTGCTCTTCACCAAGAAAGCTAAGGAGGGCTGAATAAATTGAATATTATTCAGATTCTGCTGACATATAGTGAGGTACTAGGTTCTACAAATTGTTGCATATGCCACCTTTTTAAATTCTCACTGAAAACTAGTGAGGTAGGTACTGTTATCCCTAGGCGCAGTTAAAGAACATTAAACTCAAAGATGTTAACTTGTGAAAATCAGGTTATAAGCCCATATCCACTAGCCTAGTCTGCTTTCACTATGCCATGCACTACATTCTGTGCAGCCAAATCAAAGGCACATAGGAACTGGCAAATGGAGTTGGGATGTAGACATATAACATCTAAAATTAAAAAGGATTAGTTTAGAGATTATCTGGTTAAGCTCTTATACTTTATCGATTTAAAAAAAAGTGAACTTCAAGAAAGGTCCAGAGTCACATAGTTATTGCTCATTAAAGGAATGACTGGGACCCAAAGTGCTTCTGGGATTCCCAGAAGGAAAAGTCCTGTCTTAGTCAGCTTGAGCTGCTATAACAAAAAATACCATAGACTGGGTAGTTTAACAACAGACATTTATTTTCTACAGTTCTGGAGACTAGAAGTCCAAGATTAGGGTGCCAGCCTGGTCAGTGTCTGGTTAGGGTCCTCTTCTTGGTTTGCAGAGGGCCACTTTGTCATTGTATTTTCACATGGCAGAGAGATTGAGAGAGAAAGAGAGAGGGAGGGAGGGAAGGGTTTTTTTGGGGGGCAAAAGATAGAAGAAATGCCTTATGAGAGAGAGAGAGAGAGAGAGAGAGAGAGAGAGAGAGAGAGAGAGAGAATCTCTTTCATGTCTCTATAAGTGCAGTAATCCCATTCATGAAGGTTCCACTCTTATACCTAATTACCTCCCAAAGGTACCATCTACAAATTTACAAATATCATTACACTGGGGATTCAACATATGAATTTTGGGGGACACAAACATTCAGTTTATAGCAGATCTCTAAAGTGTTTGTTATCATTTCTGATAGCACTGGATGGAGGGAGAATTTAAAATTTCATAGTTATAAAATTCTCACTAGGGTTTGGAACTTAAACATATTTATGTCACTGTTTTTATTTCCCTAAGAAACATTCCATCTTAATGGTGGAAAATTTTTACTTAAAATTCTAGGGACTAATGATGAATAAGAGGGGGATACAGGTGGTTGTGAGCCTTTTCACAGTTGAGCTATAGGTTGATAGATAGTATGGAAGATGAAATGGCTTACCTGCTTTGAGGAATGCAGATTTTCTGTCAATATATATTTAAAAGCTATCACCGAGGTTTACCACTTGGGAAGCACTAAGCCACTACCTACAACTTATGAAGGTAATGAAAAGCCATATCAACATCACCTGCCCTTTGAGAGAGGTGAACGTGCCACAAATGGTCAAAGCAGCTTGAGGTTCATAAGCCTCACCGGGAGCTTGGTCCTCTGTCACCTGCCTAAGAGGACTTCTAGCAGCATCCTCCCCTTTATTATGAAACATTTTTAACACACAGCAAAGTAAAGAGAATATTAAGATGAACACTCAAACACCCATTGTCCACACTTAACAATTAACATTTTAATATATTTGTTTCATCTCTTTATCTTTTGCTGAAGTTTAAAGTAAATCTGTGACATTTTACTCATAAATACTTGGGTATGTGTCTCTTTAAAAGAGGATATTTTCTCATTTAATCATGATACCTTTATCATTTCTAACAAAATTAACAATAATTCCTTAATATCACCTAGTCCATGTTAAAGTTTTCTCTCTTGTCTAAAAAATGTCTTTTAGAGCTGGTTTGTTCAACCCAAGAGCCAATCAAGGACTGTGCTATATACTCAGATGTACATCTCTCTCTCTCTCTCTCTTTTTTTTATATGCCTACAGCACCTGGTATTCCTAGGTGGTCTCCCACCCAAGTATTAACCAGGCCCAACCCTCCTTAGCTTCTGAGATCAGCTGGGGTCAGGCACATTCAGGGTGGTATGCCCATAGACAGATGTACATCTCTTAAGGTTCCTTTACTCTTGTACAATCCTCATTCCCTGTTCTATGACTTGACTTACTGAAGAAACAAGATAAGTTATCTTATAAAATGCTCCATTTTTATGTGTTTTCCCTCATGGTTTTGTTTAACTTGTTCTTTTAGCCTCTTAATTTCCTATAAATTTAAATTTAGATATAAAGGCTTGATTAGATTTAGCTTAACTATTTCTGTCAGAATACTCTGTAGGTAATGCCAAGCATGCACATGAGTTACATTAGGAAGCATATGAAATATATAGTTGTTTAACAGAATTTGTTAATAGGACAGATTCAGTGTCATGAGGGCCAGTAAGTAGGGTATCAATACACAAGTATACTCATTGTAGCAATTATCTTAAAAGGAACAATTGAACTTGACGATTTTGAAAGTTGCCCGTTTAAAATCTCATAATTCCATGAATTATGTCAAGATGAGGAGGGCTATGTGCAGAAGAAAGCTAGAATATATGCGAAATCTTAAGCAAGATCTTGGGCAAGAGGAGATGGTAGTCAGAGTAGGTTGGGTCACGGTCATTCCTGAGTGTGATAAAATCTAACAAAATGGCTGATATCAGTGGTTCTCAAAATTGTAAAGGAAAGAACTTTATTCTGTGCACAATATAGAGAGAACTATATAATTTGCATATCAGTCTTTGCAGTTTATTTTGTGCCCTCTTTTAGAAAATGCTGCCTATAGCATCTTCTCAACTTGATCCATCAAGACTTTTTCTAATTGATGTGGATCAAAAAGACTAAAGCAATGTTTATCAAAGTATTGTCAACCACTAACATGAGAATCATGCAGGGTGCTTGAAAATGTTAAAATACGAAATCCTAGGATCTCCATCCAGACCTATGGAATCAGAATCTTGGGAGGTGGGTTCTGAAACCTGCATTTTAATAAATGGTATTCTATTGTTAAATACCATCTCATGGTATTCTGATGCACACCACAGTTTGGCCTGTGGCCTTGGGTGGTTGGCCCAAAACTGGGGTTGTAAAGTTGGGATATTGCCTAGCAGTTTTCATTACTCTGAATCCCCCTCTGCTTCTCTCTCTTGCAGTGCACCGAGCAGCCCTAGCCTGTGGCAGCGAGTTCTTTGGGGCCATGCTCCTGAGTGGGATGAAGGAATCCCAGGGCGCAAAGGTGTCTCTGCATACCATCGCTGCCCAGGACCTGCGACTCCTTGTCTCTTTTGCCTACTCTGGGGTTGTACAGGCAAAGTGGCCAGGACTGCTGAGAGCTGCTCAGGCTGCTCTGCAGTACCAGAGCTCCTCCTGCCTGGCTCTGTGTCTGAGGGCCTTGGCACGGGGCCTCAGCCCTGCCCGTTGCCTGGCCCTGTTCTCCATGTCTGAAGCCCCTGGCTTGGAGAGGCTCTGGAGAAAAGCCCGTCACTACCTCCTCACCCACCTGCCTGCGGTAGCTTTGTGCCCCACTTTCCCTTCTTTACCAGCTGCCTGCCTGGCTGAGCTCCTGGATAGCGACGAGCTACACATGCAGGAGGAGTTAGAGGCCTTTATGGCTGCACGGTGTTGGCTAGCTGCCAACCCTGAGACCCAGGAGTCAGAGGCCAAGGCCCTGCTTCGATGTGTCCGTTTTGGCCGTATGTCCATCAGGGAGCTGCGGAGAGTACGGGCAGAAGGGCTACCTCCACCCCTGACTCAGGGCTTGCTGCATCAGCTGATGGTGGAGGCTGAGGTTCCAGGTAAAGTGAGGCGGAGGGAGCCTGACCAGGCTCTGGTAGTGATTGGCGGGGACGGGCTCAGATCAGACATGGCCGTAAGACAACCATCCCGAAGAGTGTGGTGGGCCCGGGCCTTTTGCTGCGGCATGGGACTAGTGAGAACTGTGGAGTGGGGGCGGCTACCTGCCCTGCCTGCCCCAGGGCGCTTCCGACATGGAGCTGCGAGCCTAGCAGGAAGTGAACTCTACGTGTGTGGGGGACAGGATTTCTACAGCCATTCCAACACCCTGGCTTCGACTCTCAGGTATGGCACCCCTTTCCTGCCCCCTGCCCCAAGAGTGGGAGGCTCCAAGGTGGGCAGCAGAGGGACATTGCTAGCCCAGCCAAACAACACACTCCCAGGGTCACTCTTCCCATCTCTTGTCACACTGTGTCTAGGTGGGACCCCAGTCAAGAGGACTGGGAGGAGATGGCACCTTTGTGCCAGGCTCGGAGTTTTTTTCCCCTGGTGGCACTGGATGGACTACTTTACGCCCTGGGCGGACGCGCCAATGGTGTTGCCCTCAAGTCCGTGGAGACTTATAACCCCGAGCTTAATGTCTGGAGGTGAGAAGGGAAAGGGGCTTTCTAGGCATCAAGGAGAGACTAGGGGACTTGGAGGAGAAGGAAAATTGAGGATGATTGTTGCCTGATCATGTGCCCTGTTCTCCCTTAGGCCAGCACCTGCACTTCCAGCACCACGCTTTGCCCATGCAGCTGCTATTTTGGAAGGCCGATTGTACATGAGTGGTGGCTGCAACGGGACGGGCCAATGCCTGGCCTCATTGCTGCACTATGACCCCAAACTTGAGAAGCCAGGGACACTTCTGAGTCCTATGAGGGAACCTAGAGCTGGCCATGTCATGGCTGCTCTGGGTGGGCGGTTGTATGTAGCAGGTGGGCTAGGTGAGACTGGGGACTTGCTGAGCTTTGAGGCCTATGAACCAAGGACTAATAGCTGGACTCAGCTGGCACCCCTGCCTTCCCCCCATGTGGGGGCTGCAGGTGCTGTGCTGGAGGGGGAGCTCCTGGTGCTGGGGGGCTACAGCCACCGTACTTATGCCATCTCCCACCTTATCCATGCTTACTGTCCTGGCTTGGGCCGATGGCTCTGCCTAGGAACTCTGCCAAGGCCTCGGGCTGAGATGCCTGCCTGTGTCCTGACACTGCCTACTGTACAGCACATAGCTTTGGGCCCCACACAGCACCAAACCAAACCTGCTGGGTGAGGGAGGGAGTAGCAGTGAATGGGGGGAGGAAGGGATAAGGCACATCATAAGAGAAGAACAGAAATTCTGGGGGGAGAAAGAGAAGGCTTTATTCATGAGAGTATTTTATTCTCATACAGTGCTTACAACTCATAAACTGCTTTTGAATATATGATCTTCATTGAGGAAAAGGGGGTTCCAAAATTCCTAGGGAAAGGGCATTGGGGAAGGGGAGGCAGCTGAATACCTAGGTAAGGAGACAAGACCCAGGAGCAAATATACAAGGTTTAGGGACCCTGATACAATTCTTGGTGGGGAAAGTACCTCTAGCTGGGAAGACAGTCGAGAATCTCCAATAGCCAAGGTGTAGGGGCTATAAGAAGACAGTTGAGAAAATGATGATTCTGGCCTATGGATCAAGGAGAAAACTGTGAA
>NW_006441068.1:230025-234124 GCF_000325575.1 Pteropus alecto | reverse complement strand
TGGGGTGGTGGGGAGAGGACTGTAGTTGTTGAGCCCTTCCCTTTTCTAAGACTTGCTCCTTTCTACTCTTTAATCCCTGGGGTACATGAACCCTCTTGACAATAGTCTTTCTCAGGTAACTTGCAGACCCAGTCTAGCGTTTCCTCAGCCTAGACACTGAAGGCTACCTCTAAGAGCCTCTTGGTTTTCAGTCTGAGGTAGAAGTTCCCGTCCAGACTTGGCACAGCACAGGGGCCTGAGAAGCCAGGACAATAAAGTGGGAGTGCTGCATGTGGGGAAGATGAGGAGGGCAGAGGCAAAGCGATTATACAAGGTTTGAAGGAATGAGATGGAATAAGTCAGAAGTCTGACTGGCTGCTTTCCTTCTCTTTGGAGTGAATTGAGGGATCAAGAGTGAAAAGAGGACAGTTGTGGTGTAAGGTTATGAGAGGAAGTGGTAGAGAGAAGAGTGAGAGGCAGAGAAGACCTGGAAAATTGGTTTTCCCCTTTTCTGTCCCTTTCTTCCAGAGTTTTTTGAGTCTATTTCCCTTTTTTGTAGCTGGAGAACCTTGAGTCAGATGCTTTCTCTCTCCCTTCCTCCATCCTGCTTTTTATTTTCTCCTTCCTTCCTTCCTTCCTTCCTTCCTTCCTTCCTTCCTTCTCTCCCTCACTCTCCCCGCTCCCTCTTCTCCCCCTCCTTTTCTTTCTTTTCTCCTTTTACCCTCACAGTTATTAAGTTACCAACTATGTGCCAGGCACTATATGACACTAAGGATACAAAGGTCAGAGAGCTCCTGACCAGCAGACAGACTTGTAAATAAATACAAGTTTTCCAGTGGACTTAGAGTTGTGGACATTTATATCATACATTTCATACCTGATACTTAGAGGTATGAGAGCCCAGAGTATGGAGGAGTGAACTCTGCCCAGGGGGACTCTGTTAGGGAAGGCATCATCATCAGATGGGTATAGTTTGAGCTGGATCTTGAAGGCTGCCTGACTCACCAGACAGAGAAAGGAAGCAAATGGGGCATGTAGTGCCCTGTGTCTCCATAGCAAAGGGGAAGTCAGAATTCCAGTGGTTCTTCAGAGAATGCTGCTGCTGTGGCTAGCCTATTCTCTTCTCTAGACTATTCTCTTCTTTCTGAAGACAATGGCTTTCACTTAATGATTGTATTTTTCCTCCTTCCATGAATCTTCCCTAAATCTTTCCTCTCTGATGTTTTCATTTCTGACCCTTGAGCAGCTTGGGGCAAAGAAGGGCCAGTTCTTTGTATAGATAAATTTTCTATTACCCTTGTTTAAGATTCTCATGCTCCTAAGGGTGAGATGAAGGAGTCTCCCTTGCATCTTTTTTCATCCTCACCCCAGAGGTACTTGACATGTTTCTGTGGGGTTTTTTATTTCATTATTTCATTAAAGTTTTTTCTATATCTCTGTTTAGGAACATAGTTAAAATGATGGGGAGTAAGTAGGATACATAAGAGAAAAGAAAAGAAAAGAAAGATTGAAGAAGACAGGGAAGAAGGAAATTAGAAGTATTGAGAAACTACAAGAATTGAGTCTTTAAGGTGAACGTCTGTGAACACATTCTTTATGATTTGTATGCAAACACAGGCTCAAATAAAGCTTTCTCATGATTGAATCATTGTTGTCTGAGTTTCTTTATTATGAAAAGCATTCAAAATTCCCTGTAATTTGGCTTCTATCTCCAGCACACTACTAAAACCATCACCTTTCTTCATTGTCACCATGAGCTACTTCTCACCAAATCAAACAATCTCCTTCCATCTTTCTGCAGGAGTTGACTGTCTTGAAAACTAGCTCTTACACTAAAAAATTTTCCTCTCCTGGCTCCAGAGATAGCACACTCTCCTGAGCCTTCTCTTATTTCTCCAATCCAAAGAGGTGACAGAAAGTCAAATTATAGTGACCAAGAGGGCCTGGCTCTATCCCAGGTGGAGCTGGCAGCCAAGGGTCCCAAAGTGTGCAGATGCGAGTAGTTAGATGCTGAAGTTTCTAGCTTTCATTATTAATTTTTAAATTGAGGTTAGAGTGAGAAGAGAGGAGGAGGGCTTTGATTTGAAACAGGGCCCTGGTCAATAGTCCACTCTTCGGTGAGAGGGACCTGATATAGGCCAGGTAAGAGTTGGGGCCCTCGTCAAGTGGACTGAGATTCAGGGTAGTATTTCAATCCCAGAAGGCAAGTGTAGCGAGAATCAGGAATTGGTACAGAACAATAATACAGACTGTGAAATCATGGCAACTTAGGGATTAGGCTAGTTTGGTGAATGTGTAGAGGCTCAGGATTCTTGTCTTTGATAAATCACATATAATGAACCAAGGCATTCTAGATACTCCTTTACTGGCTCCCCTACACCCTTCCTTCAACCTCTTTTGTTGATGAGGGTAGAATTTCCGTTTTTGCTCCTGTCTTTCCAAGATTGACTTAAGGAACTGGATAGATGGGGCATGCAGGTTTTGTCTAGTACCAATAAGTGTGTTGGACTACATGGGTCCTTTGTCTCCTGTGCCTAATTCTACGTTGTCCATGTTCTTTTACCTTGCTTTATGTTCTTCTGAATGCTCACTTCTCCTCTATCTCAAGCCTTAATGACTCACCTAGGTTCCAAATCTGAGTTTTTCAGCAGCCCTCATCTCCACTTGGATGTACCACTATCATAAGTTCAGACTCAGAAAAAACAAATGCAACAAAGAGCTGGTTCTTTGAGAAGGTTAATAAAATAGACAAACCCATGGCTGGACTCACTAAAGAAAAAAGAGAAAGGACACAAATGAAATCAGAGATGAAAGGGGAAAGTATGACACACTGCAGAAATACAAAGGGTCATATAAGAATACTATGAAAAAGTATATAACACCAAATTTAATAACCTATAAGAAATAGACCAGAACTTAGAAAAATACAACCTTTCTAGACCGAATCAAGAAGAACTGGAAAATCTAAATAGAGCAATCAGCAGTATGGAAATAGAAAAAATTATCAAAAATCTACCGAAAAGTAAAAGTCCAGGACCAGATGCCTTCACCAGTGAATTCTACCAAACATTCAAACAAGATTTAATACCTATTCTCCTCAAACTCTTCCAAAAAATCGAAGAGGAGGCAATACTTCCCAACTCATTTTATGAGGCTAATATCACCCTGGTACCAAAACCTGGTAAAGATAACTCACAAAAAGGAAAACTGCGGACCGATATATCTCTTGAACACACATACAAAAATCCTAAATAAGACATTAGCGAACCAAATATAGCAACATATTAAAAAGGTTATACACCACGATCAAGTGGGCTTCAACCCAGAGGCACAGGGATGGTTCAACATATGCAAATCGATTAATGTGATACACCACATAAAAAAATTAAAAAATAAGAATCACATGATCATATCAATAGATGCAGAAAAAGCCTTCAACAAGATACAGCATCCATTTATGATCAAAACACTTCACAAAATTGGTATAGAAGGAAAATACCTTAATATAATAAAGGCCATATATGACAAACCCTCAGTCCACATTACCCTTAATGGTGAAAAACTAAAAACCTTCCCTCTAAGATCAGGAACAAGGCAAGGCTGTCCACTATCACTACTGTTATTCAATATAACATTGGAGGTCCTAGCGAGTGCAATCAGGTAAGAGAAAGGTATAAAAGGCATCCGAATAGGAAACAAAGAAGTCAAATTGTCATTATTTGCGAATGACATGATTCTCTACATAGAAAACCCTAAAGACTCCAGAAGAACACTACTAGAAACAATAAACAAATACAGTAATGTTTCTGGATACAAACTCAATGTTCAAAAATCCATAGCATTCTTATACTCTAATAATTAAGTGTCAGAAAAAGAAGTGGAAAATAGAATTCCTTTTGCAATTGCAACAAAAAGAATAAAATACCTAGGAATAAATCTAACGAAACATGTGAAGGGACTATATAATGAAAACTACAAGACTCTATTAAAAGAAATTGAAGAAAATACAAAGAAATGGAAAGATATTCTGTGTTCTTGGATTGGAAGACTCTACGTAGTTAAAATAACCATATTATTTAAAGCATTATATAGATTTAATGCAATCCCCATCAAAATCCCA
>NW_006441068.1:216635-229033 GCF_000325575.1 Pteropus alecto | reverse complement strand
AGAGAAGAGATGAAATACTGCCATCTGTGACAACATGGATGGACCTCGAGATAATCATGCTAAGCGAAATAAGCCAGACAGAAAAAGCTTAAAATGATATCACTTATATGTGAGATGTAAACCTAAAAGCAACAGAAAAACAGAACAAACAAACAGAGACTCATAGACATGGACAATGGACTAGTGGTTACCAGAGGGTAGGGGGTAGGAGTAGGGGGAGGTAGACAGGGTAAAGGGGGTTAAATATGTGGTGACAGAAAGAAATCTAACTATGGGAGTTGAACACACAGTGTAAATAGATATATTTCTTTTTGTTAAAGGGTACAGCTGAAACTTACTAGATTATTAACCAACGTCACCATAAAAAAATAATAAATCAGTTCAGATTCATCATGCTTTGTTGGCATCATCATTTTCCCTTTTTCCTAGACATAAATCTTTGTAATCATCTCAAGCTTCTTTTCTCCTTATCTTTTTTCTTCTCTTGACTCATCGTGTAATTCTGAACTATTGAAATAGACAACTAATTGATCTCTTCTCCCAATATTTTTCTGTCAAATTCATTATATATATTATGCCCTGGACACCTGAAAAAATGATAGTAAGAAAAGGTTAAAGATAATTTTTAAAAGGAGGGTAAAAAATAGTCACATGAAAATCCTACTAGCTACAAAACCATTTTTACCCAAACAGTCTGGGCTGTAGAAGCAACAATGTCCAACCAAAGGAGTAAAAAACTACACAAATTGTTTAATAGAATCATGGAATAAAGAGATTTTAGAGATCATGTAATTCAAACCCTTTTTTATACGGTATAGGAAGCCAAGGCATGTGGCACAGTCTGAATAATGCAAAAGAAGGCTTTTCATGAGAGCAGTCTCTGGGTGACATATTTGTGCATAAGGACTCAGAGGCTGACTGGGACAAACATTGCAGTTTAGGGCTATAGGCAAGACTGTCATAATTACTCTTTCAGGGCCACAGACTACATTCCAAATCCTGGCTAACCCTTGAAATCAAAGGGTCATAGGTAGAAATGTGTGAATTTATCACAACTCCCATATAGTAATACAACTATAATATATAGATAGATATAGATAGATATAGATATAGATAGATAGATATATACACATGAATATATGTATATGTCACTAGTAGTGAAACTATAGTCTTTTTTTCTCTGAGAGCTAGATGTTCATGGCATATTATAACTGATGATTGAAGATATAATAATCTATATTTCTGATTAGAATAATTTTTCTAAAGTATGTGTAGCTTGAAAATGTGCTGAATTAGAATCAGTAACTTGGGTTCAAGCCCCAAAACAACTGCTGTTTTGATAATGACAAGTAAGTCCATTAATCACTTTGAATGCCAGTATCTTAATCAATAAAACAAGGATAATACGTGTACTATAAACAGTCATGAGCCCCAGAGCTTGAGATAGTCCTAAGCATCTCTAGACACATTTAGAAGTGTGCCCCAGTAGTTTGTAAATCAAGTTCACAGGCCACATCCTTTAGATCAGTGAGCTAGATGATGCCAAACAAGGTGACCACTGTGCTGTAGTGACAGGCCCCTAAAACCACAAGGGCCATGGAGAAGGTTACAAGGTTTATCTCCAGCTACTCCAGCTTCATACTGCTCCTGAGATAGGAACGTGGGTTCATCTGGACTCCAGCTGTGGCAAGGCATTTAGGGGGCTAGAGGTCTTCTAACTATATACCAGTTTGACTCATCACCATAGGCAATCTGAGCACCAATGAATACTTTTCAAGCAAATTGAAAAAGCCTACTCTCTCATAAGAGTTGGAACTGCTTCTTTTAAATAATAGCTAACATTGTTTGAGTGCTTGCTATGTGCCAGGCAGTATGCTAATTGCTTTATATACATTATTTCATTTAAATGCCAATACAACCTATAAAAAGTAGATGCTATTATTATCCTCATTTTACAGATAAGAAAACTGAAGCTTACAGGAGTGAAATTACTTACCTAAGGTCACACAGTTTATAAATGTTGAGCAATATTTAACTTCGGAGCCTGCTTTCCTTACCATGCCATGTCTCCTGTGTAGATATACTTCCATGAATGGCAGGCTTTATTTGTGAAACTCATACTTAGAAACATACAAGTGAGAGCAATTAAAGGGTATAAATGGCATTGGAGACTTAGAGACATGGTCTTGAGGAATCTAATACCCAACTGCAATAACATACCAGTTGCGAATTGCAAAGATACTCAGCCAGAGCAAGAGATTCTTCCTTCCAACAGTTTGTTTCATTTATTAGTATGTGTCGAGCCAGGGAATGTTATGAGTATGATACACGAGGTGAAAATTTTCAGATAAAAGACCTCTACTGGCCGTTTTACCATAACAGCATCATTGGATCTTACTGCAGACTCAGGGACCAGTCTCTTGCTCCATTCAGGGTTTATGAGATTATTTACCTTATTTTCTTCTGCAGTTTAGGTTTACAACTCTTTAATAATGAGCAGGATTTAAACACACATCTGTTGGACTCCAGAGTGAATGTTTAATTACTATGCTATATTACACCACCTCAGTCTGCATCTTAGATTAACATGGTGGCCAAGTATTCCAGTCCTCCTGGGACTATCCTAATCCCCATATTTTGTTTCATTATTACTACAAGCCATTAAAATGTTTCCCCAAGTCCACTATTTTGACATACAAAATTTTCTTCGAAATGCTCTAATCACTTAGAGGTAGCACTCAAATCCTATATGAGATTAGGTATCCCGATCATGTTTTTAATATGATTAATTTTTGACATGAGTATGTATTTCTCAGGTAGGCCCTATCTTCCAACACTTGTGAACTGCTGACATACTCTTTTAATGTCTTCATGAAAAAGCCCTCCAAGGCAACAGTTCATTTTAACAGGTAGCCTTTTGTAGGCAATAATGTTAAAAATAATGTCTAAGGGAACAAGCATTACTGTGGCTAAGCACTGGACTGGGAATCAAGAGACTTGTGTTCTAGTCCTAGCTCTGTCTCTCACCAGCTGTTCAACCTGAGTGAGTCATTTGAACCCTTTGGACTAACTGTTCAGTGGGAAATGAATGAGCAATTACAAAAGTGATAACAGCTGTTTGTCTCTAACTATGAAAATGTGGCTAGCAAACTACAGATAAGGTTGTTCAGGCTCTATTTAGAGCCTCTATGATCACTAGTCCACAGCATTGTATTTTTTATCTGATTGTAATATGTTTTAGTCCTTCCCCTATACACTGGATGGGTCTGCTTTTTCTCTTTATGGATTTGCTAACTGCTAAAGTAACAATGCCAGCCCCTCATCACCTACCTGGCTGCATAGGTCCAGTAGGTCTCACAGCAGCCTCCAGAATATGCCTAAGAAAGGGAGCTCAGAGGCTAGGGCTCTGTCAGTAAGGTTGGCTAGGGTGCCTGGCCATAGTAACTAATATGGGTAACTAATTTGGATAAATTTCTATTGTGGCTGCAAGTGGAGAATGTTGCCACCCAAAATGGCCTCTGATCACTTTGTGCAAACACCTGTTTGCTAATGAGCAAGTGCTAAAGTTGACTGAGTTTTAGATAGCAGGGGTTATTAAGTGCTAACACTCTTAAACAAATGTTCTGAGAGGGAATGGGAGTTGATATTAAATTTCTATGCAAAAGGATAGAAGAACATATAGGAACAATATATTAAATCTATTAATTGTCTTGCATCAAGACCTCTGTAGGCTGAGAAACAGGGCCATTTCTCTGATTACAAAGACCAGATACTAGAGGACAAGGGTGAGAGGAAGTACTAAACCTTATAGGTCACCACAGTGTTTCTTTGTATTTCTTGACCCTAACCTGGGGCTATACAGCTATTAGGAAAATGTGACTTCACTGCATACACCCCAGAGGTTGGCTTGGATGTTGATTAATTTGATGATACCAATTAATAAATATTTGTTGAATGAATGATGAGGGGCTGTAATCAATCCCATGGATTTGAGTCTCCTTGTCTCGGAAGATATATTTGCCACAGAGGTCAGCATCTATCTCAGCTAACCCATCTCCCAAGATGGGCAATTCTACTATGTGGAACTATTGCACTGTTTCAACGTGTTAAGAATTAGGTATTTTAAAATATTTAAGGAAAGTAGGATGACAGCAATGTAATCTAGCCTTACACATTGCAGGTCTAATGTTCCAGTTATCTAATGCTGCATAACAAACTGCCCTAAAACTTAGTGACATAAAACAGCAACCATTTTACTATATTTCTCACAATATTATGTGTCGTTGCTTTCACTTAAATTTAGGCAGGGTTCAGTTAGATGATTCTTCTGTTCCATGTTCATTGATGGAAATTACTTGGTTGTATTCAACTGATAGGATAGTCTAGAGGACCCAAGACAGCTTTGTTCACATGTCTGGTACCCTCATGGGGATGGCTGGAAAGCTGAGCTCAGCTGAGACTGTTAACTGAAGCACCTGTATGTGGCCTCTTCAGCATGGCAGTCTTAGGTAGTTCGACTTACCTGACAGCTCAGGACTCCCAGAGGGAGTATTTTAGAACCCCGAGTGAAAGGTTCAAGAAGGTTCCTTTGACCAAGCCTCAGATGCCCTAAACTGTCACTTCTGCCACATATATTAGTCAAGCAAGTCACTAGGTCAGTCCAGATTAAAGAAATTAGAAATCAGACTCCACTTCTCAATGGGAGGAAGAGCAAAGAATTTGTGGCCTAGTTTAATCTATCATGCCTGGCAACAATGACTAGTCAGGGGAGGATGGCTCACAGTGAGAAATAGCACTTGAAGGAAGGTGAAGAAAGATGTTAGTAAATGTCAATAGGCCAGAGACCAAATGCACAGTTGTTTTGAGTCAGAGGAGTCAGAAGGGAGAAGGCTCTGAAGTTCATGTAACTTGCAGATTGGCTTCTGTGTCTTTCAGATGGCCCAGAAAGGCTCCTCTGGGATGTCAAGGACTACCGAGTAAGTGCTTGTACATATATTACAACTTGTGCGATGCTTCAAGTTGGCAGTGGTTTGACTGAACAGAAACACAAGCTGTGAATCTAAAGGTAGTTAATCACCTTTAAAAGGGGAAAAATATCTGATTAGAACCAATGATGTTTATATTCTCCAGGCTCTCACTCACTTTTCCACTTCTTATCAGAAGCCTGGCTTTCCCAGTTCAAAGTCTATCCCCTCCAGGAAGTTGGTCAAGGTCCCTCTCTCATACAACCATGTATTTTGTGTTTTAGTATTTTTGTGACTTTTGAATATGTCTTTCTCCTTTGTGAGACTGTGAAGCCTTCAGGAGGCATGTTTATACATTTTACACACTATCCTTCACACTTCATAGGTGCTTAACAAATGTCAAATTAAAGTGGGGGATGGAATGAGAAGTGTGCAATAAAACTCAAATAAAATAAGATTTTATTTGAGCCAAACTGATGAGCAATTTTAATAAGTGGTAGGGCCTTTAATAAAGGGGCTGCTAAGGGCTGAGGGGATGGCATTCTTTCACCCCAGAAAGAAATCAGTCTGGACTCTAAACTCATCAGTTGAACAATGCAGCTCAATACCACTGATCAACACTTAGAGGTGTAGACTGTATATGGAGAAGAAAGTGTGTCATCCTTTACATACTTGGAAATAGGAAAAATAAGACAGCTCCATGAGGGTTAACCCAGTGGGGAACGGGATGCCTTCTCGTCTCTGGTATAGTTATCTGATTGGCAAGACATCCTGATTTGATCAATGACAGTAATCTGAAGGAAAATTTCTTCAACTCAAGAGTGGCTAGTTTAGAAAAGCAGGACTCAAAGGAACAAATATTTGCAATATGCATTTAGCACTGTCCATGGGAAAGAAAGCTGAATTTGGATTTTGTAAACATCTTGCCATTGAGAGATTTTTTCTGTTGCAAGGCAGAGGTAGGTTATATGGCTCCCTCAAAATCCAACTGAAATATTCTTTAGAGATATCCATGTAAGAAGCCCAAACCTGTAAAGAATTTTTATAAGATTTTATTTGAGCCAAACTGATGACAATGCCAGGGAGCAAGATCTCAACTCAACTGCTCCTGAGAATGACAGTTTTGCAGTTTCTTTTTTACATTTGGAATTAAGGAGGAAATATAAGGAAAATAACATAAAAGTGGGAGAAAGCAAAGTACAGGATAGTTAAGATTATGGCTCTTTTGAGGGTGGTTATGCTCTGAAGGGTCTAAATAAGAGGATTACTTCCGGCATTTCAATGGTGTGTTAACCTAGATACACAAGAGCAATGGACAGGGCTTGCTTAAGGCAACAATACACCTTTTACTAAAGAAGTTATATGCTTGGGGAGTGATTACCCACTATGATCTGCCCAGTTAGACATTTATCATCAGATCACCCTGTGAGGTTACATATATATAACATAAAATACATATATGTATATATACACATATGTATGTATGTGTGTGTATATATACATATACATATATATGCATAAACAAAATTCACATGTGGCAGGGATATTTCTTATTAAGCTGCAGTGGGGGTAGGTAGTTATTGTCTGGGGACTCAATCTAGATCAGTGGTTTTCAAAATGTCCCTGGATCAGAGATCAGGATCACCATTACCTGAGAATGTGCTAGAAATGCGATTTATTGGGTTCAATCTCAGGTCTCCTGAATCAGACATTTTCGAGGGAGGTGGGGTGAGCAACAATCCTAATTTCAGTTAGGGTTCTTAAACTTTAGCACTATCAAAATTGCCTGGAGAGCTTGTTAAATTAGCACAGACTACTGGGCCTCACCCTTTTTGTAAACATCTTGCCATTGAGAGAGTTTGGCAAATGTTAGTGTTTGGAAATGTAGACTTTTAGGCTTCACCCCACTTATCTAGGCCAGTGCTTCTCAAATTTAATGTGAGAATAACCTGGGAATCTTGGTAAATTACTGATTCTGATTCAGTAGATGGAGTGGGGTCTGAGAGTCTGCATTTCTAACAAGGTGATGCTGACAATACTGGTTCATAGTCCATTTTGATTAGCGAGATCCTAGGACAGAGGTTCCCAAACATATCTGTACAACAGTATCATCTGGAGAACTTCAAAAACTACTGATGTCTGAGCCCTACCCTGAAGATTGAAATTTAATTGGTCTGGGGTATGCCCTGGGTTTTGGAATATTTTAAAGATCTTCAGTGATTCCAATGCACAAGTCTTGCTGGACTTGAATTTCTTTGCTGCTGTGGCTAACCAGAAAGTAAACTCTAGATCTTCTGTATCAATCAGGAAGTCATGGTCTCCAGCTGTTATTCTTCTTGCATCACCAGTGTCCTCAGATCAGATGCTTTAATGCTTATTGGACTAGGATGGAAGTGTCTGCACATGCTGTTCTTTCACTGGTGGGGCAGGTAGTTCCCACAGAGAGCAACAGAGTAGGAGGCCCTGAGGTTGGGACAATTATCTAACATATATTCCAAAGGGAGGAGGCCTTATAGATTTAGGACTTTGGAAGGAAAGTCCTAAGTGCACTCTCCTCTCTTCTTACTTCCTTTTCTTCAATATGCCCCTACTTTAGTCTCCTTGCACAGCCTCTTCTTTCAGGTTTCCTAGGTCTTGTGTTCACTCTCAAACTTCTCCCCTTCCCCTACAGATAGACCGCCAAGGGCAGTACCCTAGGGGGTGGTTCTCAGAAATTTGTGGAGGCTTCTTTTTTTGGCTCTCACAATGATAAGAGTAGACATTTAATGGGCAGGGTCTCAGATTGCTAGGTATTCAGCAATCATGTCCCACATGATGTCCAACATGATGAGGGACATTCCTGGCTCTCTGACAACTTTAAACTGTCTTGCCAATCACTCATGTAGTTGTAAAGCCACTGTAATTAGGATCTAACTTAAATTTAAATGTAAACACAAGGCATTTTATGCAGAGTTTAATATACACTAAGCTTTCCAGAAATGCAACTACAATGAATATCATGGGATGATCATACCTTGCTTTGTTTGAAAACCTGCCAGAAATCATTCACCATTTTGGAAAATCATGCCATATGAGCAACTCTATTCATGGTATTTCAATCACCATCCCAATACCCCTGTATCATACTGCATTTGTATTGGTTACATTCAAGGTGATTCTCTGTAGAGAGGCATGCATCTGAGTACCACATTGTGTCTTTCTGAATGTGGCGCCCAAATATTTACATTCCTTAACTCATAGTATTTTATAATAAATCACCTTTCTTCTATTATTCCTTCCTATCTCCTTAGGATATTTTATTAAATTTTAAAGTTGTGTGTAGGTAAATTATATTTATAAATTGTAGTTCAGTAGGATAAAGGGGACATAAAATATTGGTTATCAAGAGAGTGTTGGGACTGATGGGTGGGTGGTAAGGGTGGCAATCTAAGGAAGAAGGTGTGATCGGCTCAATAAATTGAGAAGACAGGATGCTCCAATTCTGAGATGAAGCTCAGTTGTTACTCGAGAATGAAGGGTACCTATCTAAGGAAAACGATATTTTTCAGAAGACAGATAACCTGTTTTACTCAAGGTGAGCACATTTCTCCAGCTGCTACCTGTTTGGCCCTGCTCTTCTTGAAAGAGCACTAGCATTACCGTGCTAAAGGTCACTTGTTTCTTCCCTGAGCCTGGTCCCACCTTCTAGGAAAGGGTTCTGCCTTAGCCATTCGGAATGGCTCCAAACAGATTCTTTGAACCCACGGATTTCCCCCAGAAGCGTATTGGCTGCTCTCAGTTCACCCTGCCTTAATTATGCCATATCTGCACCTGGTTACAGGCCATAACTTTAGACGTTCTGTCTTCTTTTAAGTCTTTTCACAAATTAACTTTTGGATGCATTAAGAGTCCAACTATCTTTGACACCAGGAAAAAAAGGTGTCCAGGTAGGCAGTGAACCTACCAAAATCTTTTTCAAGAACCGGCGTTCGAAGATACGAGAGAAAGGAGTGGAAATTTAGCAAAACAGGGAACTTTGGTAGAGAGGAAGCCTGAGGGCCAAGAGAAAGGAGGACAGGGAAGAGAAAAATAGGCGGGTACCAAACTCACGCCGCATGTCCTCTACTTTGGCACTGCGAACCGGGAATCTGCGATCTGGGCAGCTATCGCGCGGCCCCGCCCGCTGCGCTACTCTGCGCGCGCGCAGTCCCCTCCCCGCACCCTGGCCGGCTTCTCCTCCTGCTCCCACTCTTCCCATCAGCGCAAGCGGGAGTCCGCTTCCTGCTTCCTATTGCCGGGTGGCTCCCGGGAGGCTCCGAGTGCAGGTAGAAGCCGCCCTGGCCTGGCCCGGGGTTCTGGGGCGCGGGGCTGCGCTGCCGGGAGTCGGTGGGAAGGGCCGAGCGCGGCCCAGGCTCTGGGCAGCTTCGGGAAGGATGGGATAAGGGGGGAGGAGGGCAGATGAGAAAACCAGCGGAGAAGAGGGAGGGACAAGGAGGGATAGGGTGTAGAAAAGCAACGGACGAGGAAGAAGAGATCAGGCGAGTCTCTCTTAACTTCCCTGGTCTGTGTGTTCCTCGTAAGGAGAGCGTAGCTGCCACAAACAGGGGTGGTTTGAGCACTATTCGGAGTAATCGAAACCCGGGCTGTGCGTAGTAAACGATAGAATATCATATAGCCAACTTAAAAGTGAGGTGGATATTAATGTGTCAATATGGCAAGGTCTCCAAGACATACCAAATGTAGGATAATGTCTGAAGTATGATCTTTGTGTAAAAAAAAAAAAAAAAAGGGTGGTGGCGATGGTGGAGGAGGCATATATTTGTATATGCATAGGAAGTGTCAAACTGTTCATATAAAACTGTTAGCAGTGGTTATCCCTGGAGAATGAACCGGAGATGGGGAGTGGGGACTTTTCTTTTGTAGCCCACAGCTGAATCTCCTTTCACAAACTCCAGAATGCAAAAACTATTTAACTGTATTTTTCTGTTAACTTTTGAGACTTTTTTTTTTTAAATCTTGAGTTAATTTTGAGATTCTCACTCCTTCTTCTGGGGGCTTATATAGTGCAAAGACATGAGGGAAGTATACAGGGTGCAGAGGCCATCATTCTCGTAATTTGCCCACGCTGATGTACAGTGAGATATCCATTGTCCCTTCTGGTCCTGGATTGTCAGTCCATTCAGATTTTCTTGGAAATATTCTATGTTCCTGTTTATAAGCTCTTGCATTTAAGATTTAAGTGATTGACTTAACAACATACTTATTCCTAAAACACTTAAATGTAAATAGGAGATAAGCATTTGTCCAAATAAGTAAATATATTCCTAATGATATAAGTTAAAGCATTCTGTCAGAGATTCTTAATTTGCAGTTAATGGAGATTCTAAGAGGTCCATGGATGGACTCCCTGAAAATTGAATGTGAAATACTGATGTTTTTCTGAGAAAAAGCTCCATAGCTTTCACTAGATTCGCAAAAGCCTCTGAAACCTACTGACTAGGGCATTGGAGAAACAGTGGTGAACGAGGCTAAAAGGGTCTCTGTCCTCAGGAATTTATAGTCTGGTGAGGTGAAAGACAAACAGGCAATTATAATACAGAGGATGTGTTCTATGATAGAAGAGGTATGGTGTTATGAGAACATAGGGCCCCCTAAACTAGACTGGTACTGGGTGTCAATAAAGGCTCCTTGAAGGAACTGACATTTAAATTGAGGCCTGCAGAGTGAGAGGAAAGTAGAATTTGGCTTGGTAAAGGAAGGTTTGGGTAAGGGGGTGGTTTTGGTAGAAAGAAGAGTGTTCCAGGCATCTACCTGTGCAAAGATCCAGAATCAAGAGATAACCTTGGCAGTTCATAAACTGGAAAGAATTTGTATGGTTAAAGATTTGAGTTAGATGGGAGATGATCAGAAGCCAGGTTATGTGTGTGATGCTGAGCATACAGAGGGAAACAAGACCAAGGAGTCCTGACCCTCAGGGAGTTCTATTTTAGTAAAGAGAAGCAGTAAACAAGTAGGCAAACAAGTAAACAAGATAATTTTTTTATCATGATAAAATAAACAAGTTAATGTAGTAAAAGGTCGGTGGGGTATGTATTGGGTAGCGCCTTTAGACAGATCTACATACTGTGTGCCACATGGATTGGAAGGTTTCAAGAAAGGTGATGGCAGGCAAAATGGTGAGAATTAGATGTGAGAGACACTGAGGGAGTAGAATCAATAGGATTTGGTAGTTTATTGGGTGATAATAACAAGTAACCATAGATTCCATTTATTGAATACTTACTAAGCACCGGGCAGTGCTTTAAGGGCTTAATATATTTTTTCTCATGTATTCCTATAGCAACTCTGTGGGGAGGCATTTATCCCAATTTTGTAAATGAAGAAACTGAGGCACACAGAGTTTAAGTAACTAGCTCAAGGTCCCAAGTAGATTTAAGGTCCTATAAGGATTTAAACTCAAATCTATTTTACTCCATATCCCTGTAAGCAGAAGGGGCAAAGGAGAGGGGATAGATTTGGGGAAGATGGAGGAGTGGGATCTTTGGAATTTGTACCTTTATGTCATCTAAATGGACATGTCCAATGGGCAAATGGGTAAATGAGTATGAAGCTCAGATGAGATTTAGATCAAGGAATAAATTTGTGAGTTGTCAGCCATAGAAATGTTATTTGGAGTCACAGAATAGGTGAGACCATACTGGGAAGGTATATAGAATGATTAGAATAGAACTCTAAGGAGCATTAATATTCAAGGAATAGCAGAGAAGGAAACCTCAACAAGGTGTGGACAGAATTAAGAGGAAAATCAGGACAGTAGCTGGTTAAGCTTCTGGTTAAGCTCTTAAGCTTCTGCCTTACCTTTCTCTACTCCTCTCTCTTAGAGTACCCCCTGTATTCTCACTGAAGAACAGCAGTCCTCAACCTTTTTGGCACCAGGGACTGGTGCTCCTATGAGAATCTAATGCTTATGATCTGAGGTGGAGCTGAGGCGGTGATGCTAGCACTGGGGAATAGCTGCAGATAGACAAAGCTTTGCTCACTAGCCCACCGCTCACCTCCTGCTGTGTGGCCCAGTTCCAGAGGTTGGGGACCCCTGCTGTATAACACTCTCTGAATATATCCTTATAATGAAACCAGTTCTGGCAAAAGAAATATTGGTTATTCTCTGCCTGCAGGTCACTGGCATTACCAAGAGGGCTATGAGAAAGATATATTTCCAGTGCAAATGCACTCCAAGTATAGCTAGGTGCTCATCACCTTTTCTCCTTTTAGGATATATTGGTTGGGCTCCAGCCATGGAGAAACTCCATGGGCCTGTGTCTGCTCACTCGAAAATTCTGTCTTTGGAGAACCAGTGCCTGGCCACACTTCCTGACCTGAAGGCCATGGAGAAACCACATGGGCATGTGTCTGCCCACCCGAACATTCTCTCTTTGGAGAACCGGTGCCTGGCCA